>NC_051157.2:97647890-97918421 GCF_013339745.2 Dermacentor silvarum
CTGGTCCGGACAGATCGTCGTCCTGTTTTCCAAGAGCTTGCCCCACGTTGGGAACGCCAAAATGTCGGGATATGGTGGGGATGCCAACGGCCCTCTGCCTCGACACACCGAGCCTCGCGGTTGGCGCATGCCTGCGCATCAACCGCGGTCCGGTACAAGCTCGAGGAAACAAAAGACGAAAACCACGTGTACACTCGGAAGGCATTTATTACGACTGCAACTAACACTTCGAGCAGGCCAGCTAGCTATAGTTGACATCGCTGAGGGTTCCCTCGAAGAGAATAACACACTAGGTAAAGAAGGGCTTCCGACTTACCAACTGGGGAATACGGGGGTCCGCGGCGTTTGCCGCGGCAAGAACGCGGTTGACTAACCACGTGCGGGAATACGGAGCGACGGCGGAGACTTCCGCCGTCGCCGCTTGCTGGAGACCAAAGAGACCCGGGCGATATCAGCGGGATCTCACGTGACCCACCCGGTGGCGCTGATAGCGGATGGATGGATGGATGGATGGATGGATGGATGGATGGATGGATGGATGGATGGATGGATGGATGGATGGATGGATGGACGGACGGACGGATGGACGGACGGACAGACGGACGGACGGACGGACGGACGGACGGACGGACGGATGGATGGATGGATGGATGGATGGATGGATGGATGGATGGATGGATGGATGGATGGATGGATGGATGGATGGATGGATGGATGGATGGATGGATGGATGGATGGATGGATGAGGCTAAACCCTTTAAATCGGGCGGTGGCATACGCCACCTAGCCATGACTATTAACATAATTTGTACTTTGTGGTGGGTGAAATTTCACCCCTGCCTTAATTTTATCCACCAATCAGATAACCTCTGTTTGGTTATTTCTACCCGCTTAAAGTCTATTTTGCCTTCACTGTCCCTAAACCCCAATGCTTTGAAAAAATCAGACCCGTTGCCTTGCACTGTAGGGCTAAGCCCCTTACAGAAAAGTATGAGGTGCTCAGCCGTTTCCTCTTCTTCTCCACACACACAGCACAACGTGTCTATACCTTGGTACTTGACTCGGTACATCTTAGTCCGCAATACTCCCGTCCTGGCTTCAAACAACAAAGAGCTTCCCCTAGAATTATCGTAGATATTTTCTTTGGCAATTTCTTGCTTGAAAGTTCGGTATGTGCCCAGTGCTGATTTCGTCTGCATCCCTGTTTTCCACAGACCCCTCTCTGTTTCCTTAACCTTTTTCTTAAACGCTGTTTCCTGGTTTGCACCCCTCCTGCAGTCCAAATATTTGATTGACAGTTTTCTGGTCAGCTTCCTCCATTTTGTATCAACATTCCTCATGTACAAATAACTGAAAACTCTCCTTGCCCACCGCTTTTCTGCCATCTCTCTCAATCGCTCCTCAAATTCTATCTTGCTGCTGGCTTCCCTGCCCTCGAATGACGTCCATCCCATGTCACCCTGTACCCCCTGATTTGGTGTATTTCCGTGTGCTCCCAGAGCCAGTCTACCTACCCCTCGCTGCTTAACTTCCAACCTTGCTCGAACCTCTGATCTCATGCACAGGACCGCATTGCCGAAAGTCAAACTAGGGACCATCACCCCTTTCCAAATCCCTCTCACCACTTCGTACCTATTGTAATTCCACAGTGCCCTATTTTTCATCACAGCTGCATTTCTGCTACCTTTAGCCGTCACATATTTTTCATGTTCCGTTAGGTACTCAGCCCCATTGTTTATCCACACTCCAAGATATTTGAACTTATCCACCACCTCCAGCGTAACCTCCTGTATCCTATGCTCGCTGCCCTGATTATCATTAAAAGTCATGACTGCCGATTTTTCTTTACTAAACTTCAAACCTAAGCTATCTCCCTCTTTACCACAGATGTCCATTAATCTCTGCAAGTCTTCCTTGCTGTCAGCCATAAGTACAATGTCATCTGCATACATCAGTCCTGGTAATGACTGTTTAATCCATTCTCCCTGCTTAAAATAGGAAAGGTTGAAGCCAAGTCCGCTCCTCTCTAATTTTTTTCTCTAATCCTTGTAAATACAGCATGAACAACAGAGGTGACAGAGGGCACCCCTGCCTAAGCCCCTGCTGTATCTCTATAGGCCCAGATACCTTGTTTTCCCATTTTATAAGCACCCTGTTACTTTTATAGATATCTTTTAAAAGATTTCTTACTCCATCTTCCACCTCTAGAGTGCCCAGTATGTCCCACAAATCCTTTTGGATTACACTGTCATAGGCTCCCTTGATATCCAGAAAGGCAAGCCATAGGGGCCTGTGTTCCTTTTCTGCTATTTCAATACACTGTGTCAATGAGAACAGATTATCTCCTAACCTTCTTTGTTTTCGGAACCCATTTTGTAGTTCCCCCAGCACCTCCTCGCTCTCCACCCATGCCTGCAGTCTGTCCTTTATAATCTGCATCACCGCCCTGTAAACCACTGACGTCACTGTTATGGGACGGTAGTTGTTTATGTCGGCTTTGTCCCCCTTTCCCTTATATATCATGCTCATCCTGCTCAGTCTCCACCCGTCAGGGGCTTTACCGTCCATTATCATTTTGCTCACTGCCTCTCTTAATGCTTTCTTAGATTTTGGGCCCACTGTCTTTATCAACATAATTGGGATGCCATCAGGACCTGTCGACGTGCTACTAGGAACCCTCTTCTCTGCCCTTTCCCACTCGCTTTGTGCCAGTGGAGCCACTGCACTGACTAGTCCATCCTCACCTGATTGAGCACATGCTATGTTTCGTTCTTTAAATTTTTCTGTCATCATTGTTCTTATATGTTCCATTGCCTCATCTCCCTCTAGTCGAACACCTTGAGCTGTAACTATAAACCTCTGCTCTAGGCTAGTCTTATTACTCAAGGAGTTGAGATGTTTCCAAAATTTCTTCGCTGCTTTTCTATCCTTTTTGTTTACTTCTGACAACCATTGGCTCCCCTTTCTTCTGATCTTCTCATTGATCAAATTGGATGCTTCCCTTCTACAGTTTAAGAAGTTGTTCCATTTTCTGCCTACATCAGCTTCTGGTTCACCCCTCTGCTTTGAATATCTGTGTTCCCTGGATGGTTCCTGGCATTTCTCTATGGCCTTCTTAACCTCCTCATCCCACCAGCTCTTGGGTTTACGTCTTCTGTTCCCTTTTGTCCCGACTCGTACCTTAGTAAGCTCTAGCTCAAATAGTCCTGTTAAATTTGCATATGTCCATTCTGTTTTATTGCGATAGCAATTATATGGACACTCCAAAGCAGATTTCTGCCGTCGGCGTCGCCGTCGCCGTTGCCGTCGCCGTCGCCGTCGCCGTCGCCGTGAGGTTCCGTATGACGTCAATGGAGATGAAATCGTCGCCGCGCGCCGCCGAACGCTGTATGTGCGAGTGAAAGGGCGCGAGGGACGCGCGCTTTCACGGGGAGTGAACGCACGGCGGAGAACAAACGCGCGTTCTGTGCCGTGCTCCCTTAAGGGCTGCAGAAGTAGGCGTCTCTTTCCTCCTTTACAATCACCATATATGTAGAGCAAACGCGCCTTCTTCTGACGCACGAAAGGCCGTGGGGGGGCAGGGAAGGGAGGCGATGTTTAGCTGCGGCACCAAGTGCCTATTTATATCAGAGGCTCCGGCAACAGTCACCAACGCCGCACGCATATTGTGCGAACGCGGGCAAAACGCCGACGGCGTCGACAACAGTGCTGTGTGTTGCCGGTGCTGCTACATGTCCAAGTTTTGTACAGCGGATAAAACTACTATCCTTACTCCGTATAGCTCCCTACTAAGTTGCTATCGCAATTGATGCTTCGCCTTTCGGGTGAAACTGCGACTTTTTTGTATCCTCTGAAATTACTTCCTCAATTTGCTGGGTTGCTATTTCAAGCTGCTTTTCCGAGTAAAATATCCCACCTGGTTGTTCATCTTGCCTCCTACCTACTTTCATTTCCCTTCTAAAACTCACCTTAATACGTTTGTGATCACTACCTAGACTTCTGGAGCCATATTCATCTATGCTCATTACATTTAGCCTATCATGCATCCTATGTGACATTAGTGCATAATCTATCGTCGACTGCAGGCTCCCTACCTCCCATGTTATGTGCCCTTCACACTTCTCAGTACTGTTGCATACAACTAAGTCATGCATTTCACACATATCCAGCATCATGTTGCCTGTTGAGTCTGTGTACCCGTCCATGTCTTCTATGTGTGCGTTCATATCTCCTAGTATAATAATCTCGCACCCTTCTCCTAGCTCATTAATGTCACTTGATATGCATTCCAGCATTTTTTTGTTTTCCTCTTTGGCATTTGCTCCTGTCCACAGGTATACAAAGCCAAGGAGTGTCTGCTCTCCTGCAACTTTCCCTTTTAGCCATAAATGCTCCTTGCATTCCTGTTTGACCCTTTGCCAGTTCATACTTTTATGAATGAATGCACCAATTCCACCCCCTTTTCTGCTGCCCTCTGTTCTATTGCAATATTCCCATGCATAGTCAGGATTACAGGGAGGTTGCTCCATGTCCCTAAGATGTGTCTCCACAAACCCGTATACCATCAGCTTTTCTTGCCTTAGTTGCTCGTCTATCTCCTCCCACTTCAGCCTATTCCTGCCACCTTGCATGTTAATGTAACATATATGTCAGAATGACCTTGCCCCTGGTGCTTACGTCTATTTCTTCTACCGATTCTACGTTTCTTGCATCTTGGAGCCTCTCTGGGTCCGTCTTCGTCTACACTGGTGGTCTTAGGGCTCTGGGTCCCCCCAAAAAAGCCGTAGCTTGGCGCCTTCAAAGCGCTTGCGATTCCCGCGCGCCGCCCGCGGAAGGAAAGTTTCCCCTCTCCCAACTCTCCCTGGCACGCATGCGCTTGACGCGACGTTCGCTGCCCGTGCGGCGGTTATGGGACACGAGGATTCCCACAAATTCCATGAAAATAGGGAGAATTTTAAGCGCAGTGCGTTGCGAAAATGGCACTTTCCTGCTTTAAATGCAAGTGTTGCAGATAAACTGTTGTTTTCCCCATTTGTTCCCGTGCAGTGTGCACCATACGGGATGCGTATAGGTTGCTTCTCCGGTGTCTTCGGTGAGCTAAACAAGGCATCTTGTTTATATCTGGGGATAATGAAATTTTCTGACGAAGTAAGATGTGTATTGATGAATTACTGTTTTTTTTTTAAGTTTCCAGCAATAAGTGCTTCAAAGCATTACACGGGGACAAGGTTTAAAACGGAACACTAATATACGGGTAACTTTTCAAAGTATGTGATGTACTTACAGGAAACTGAAACATTTAGTGCAACTGTTCGAAAAAAAAAAACAGCTTCACTAAAAATCGGGTTGTAATTCACCAAGTTCGCACACCTCTGCCGTCTTTTTCTTTTTAGTATTGAGAGTAATTTATGTTGATTGTACTTCGTTCTGTATAACCTCGACAGTACTATTACTTTAACTAGTGATACATTTATGCTGCAGACTTAAACACCACGTAAAATTATTTGTTTAATCAGTAAAATTGACTGCAACAAATGTGCTTTTTTTTTGTGAGCTGTACTGCTGCTACTGGGTTCGATCAGGGACCTCTGGGCACTGAATGCCATTTGTCCCTGCATCGCATATAGATTTTATAGCGACAAGAAATAAATGCCAATTCAAATACTTATTCGGGCCTCGATTTTTCACCATGTGGGATTGAGAAATAGGTCTATGTTACAAATAAAAATACCTGACAGATGCATTTCCAGGCTTTTTCACTTATAATAGTAATTCAATAATATATATATATATATATATATATATATATATATATATATATATATATATATATATGCGTGTGTGTGTGTGTGTGCGTGTGTGTGTGTGTGTGTGTGTGTGTGTGTGTGTGTGTGTGTGTGTGTGTGTGTGTGTGTGTGTGTGTGTGTGTGTGTGTGTGTGTGTGTGTGTGTGTGTGTGTGCGTGTGTGTGTGTGTGTGTGTGTGTGTGTGTGTGTGTGTGTGTGTGTGTGTGTGTGTGTCTGGGTTTTGAGAGTGCCTAGCCGGGTGCGCGACGAGTTCGCGTCCTCGCCGGACCTCCAATAAAAGTTATTTCACTCACTCACTCAAGGCCATGACGTCTGCCCGACCGTTCAAGTCAACCGTGCTGTGTAGTGGGCTCCAAACTTTGAAGGTTTAAGCGCGGGACTATGTAGGTTCCCGTGTGCGGAGGCTCCAGATTTTAACGCGAAAGCGTTAAGGGCCACGTGTCCCAGAAAATCCGGCGTCGGCATGCGGCGTCGGCGTGCTATGTCGGCGTCCGTGGCGGAGAAAATCATCCCGAACCACCCCAACCGCGCAGGCCCTCCACAAGGTGCAAAGTTTTTGTGAACAAACATTTTATTTGTCACAGTGAAATCCGTCAGAAAAACAGTAAAGTGCGACTTAACGATAACCTATAGACATGGTGGCGTCGGATTGTAATTTGAATGTACGAAAAAACATAAGAAGAAACTCAAACACAAACCCCTTTTCCAGCACTTCTACCATACCTACAGCTGCGCGCTCGGGTAGTTTACTTGCGAAATGATATCCAGATGGCGCTCGCATCCTCGACAGGTCAAATTGGGACTTCACCTGCCTAATGCGTCTTGGACAGGCGCGCGTGTCGGGACAGTAGCAAACAATAAAATAATTTAAAAAGGTGCTCGGGCCTTCATATTTTAATATAACACGAGATATATTGCCCCTTGAACAACGTCTTCCCAGCAATGCATTTCTGTTTAAAGGTGAAGCCAACTTTAAGGGTTATTGGTGTAAGCTTGCTCTTTGTAAGCTGGCTTTCTTCTTCTTCTTCTTTCTGGCGTTTTACGTGCCAAAACCAGTTCTGATTATGAGGCACGCTGTAGTGGAGGGCTCCGGATTAATTTTGACCACCTGGGGTTCTTTAACGCGCACTACAACGTAAGCACACGGGCGTTTTCGCATTTCGCCTTCCATCGAAATGCGGCCGCCGAGGCTGGGATTCGATCCCGCGACCTCGTGCTCAGCAGCGCAATAAGCTGGCTTTCCAATGTTCTGTGTTGCAGTGGGATGCCAGCTTACAACGGGGCCCGATAACGGGGCTCGAACGGCGCCCGATAACGCGACCGCGTTCCACTCTTAAAGGCGAAGCTCCTCCAATTTTTTAATGACACGACCACATCGCACGAACGTGTGCCTGCTTGTAAACAGCTCCTCTATAAAAAAACTGCATGCGGGGTGGAATGACGCGTAGGGACGGGCCGCGTAAGCAATGCATGGCATTGTAAAATTGCGTGACGAAGTCGGGAGAATCATGGCTGCGGTTCGAAGTTGCAATAAAGAACTAGCCCCAGAGACTTAGCGCGCATCCGTGGACAAGTTACACTGAACAGCAAACGTGTCTGCATATATATATATATATATATATATATATATATATATATATATATATATATATACCTGGAGATGCACACCGTGCAGCTAATTACTTGTGGCACTCCAACTCCGCACACGCGTTCGCCGAAAATCGCACACGCTGCACGCTGAACCGAACCTGTCCTGCACGAAGGCCGGTTTCGCTGCTGCCTCACCACCGCGTATCGACGCCACTAGGCTTCGCGTTTCTGGCCGGAATGTTAATCCTACATTGCGTATCGAAGAGGTCGATGCTACGCTTGATGCTTTTTCTAAGCCTGTGGCGTCATCCGCCCTCAGTAGACACATACCCCACGCAAAACAGACTACACCACTACATGCCTGAGCTCTACAACAAGCCTTATTGCACCAACTGTAATACATCCCTTAACGTCTATCATTTACTCTGGCCGTGCTCGCAAGCTCACATAAACTCCGAACCGGACAAGCGCAAGTTTGAAGAAGCAATCCGGAGCGAAGAACTCGCTCCCCAACTCTGGGCCGTCCAGCAGGTCCACGACGCCGCCAGGAAACTCAACCTCCCGGTTCCGTCGTGGGAGACGCCCGAGAGCCCCAAAGCTCTCGTGGCCTGCAGGACCTTTAATAAAGTTGATTTCCTTCCTTCCTTCCTTCCTACACGCTTCGGCCCCACAAAGCAGAGGCCAGGTCGCTCAGCCGACGACGCGACTCATCCGTGAATCTGAGCCGAATTGCATGAAAGTGAACAGAAGCGGCACATGGGGCCTAGAAGTTTGAAAAGCATTACTATACAATCGATTTTGACGGCTTAAGTCGGAACAGATATGGTGGCCGCATCTGGGACATATCCGATGTGAGCATACAGTATGCCTATATGCTGCAATTTCTTACTGGGCGGCTGAACGCCTGGTACAGCATGTGTCACTTTATTGGCGTCAGACGACAGCAGACGCGACGACATGTCACAAAGGTTCACGTGTGTTTTATTGCCGAGAGCTAAACACGGACCAAAATACCACGCATCCCAGACGATAAATACAAATGTGTATACACCGCTACAGTTTCGCTGCTTCGCACATGGGGCGAAACTGCATGTTTCACTGTAAACGCAAGTTATGAAGCGATCATTCTATTCTCTTCTACTTTATGAACGAAACACATACGTGTACAGATTAAGCGAGGTCAGTGCGGACAGTCGGAGCGTGACAAACACTAAATTTAAGTGCGGCGATGTTGATACGAGCAAAAGGGTGCTAGCTGGCTGTGCACAGCGTGCCTGGTCTGACCACACATTCATTTCAATGGGAAAAAGGGAGGTGTCAAGAAAGCTCATTGCGTCGAACCAATTTAGTTGCAAGATTCTACTTCTCTGCGCCCTTGAACAAACTTGACAACAAGATGATGAGCAATTGCGAAGTATATTTACAGAGACGCAGTAAGAAATATCTACAAAAGCACAATAAGAGTTCGTATGCAACAAACATACGCTTAAGAAAGCAAAGCAGACGAATGCGCATAAGCAAAAAAGAATAATACACCGAACATTGGTAGGTCACAAATGGCCCGCGGGCTCCGATCGTCAGACTATAATCGCGCTCGCCTCGCCGCCTTCCAAACGCGCTAAGGCAGCGGTGTTTAGCGCAATCACCATATATACAAGGCCTTTAAGGCCGCGAACTGTTCGGCAAGACGGGCACAGGCCCGTCTCGTTCCCGATGCGTCGTCGCTTCAACCAGCAGGACGTCCATCGTTCGGGCCGTCGAGGGGGCCGAAGCGTGCCGTGGGGCGAGTACCGCGCTGCCTACGCAGGGCAAACGGAGCAAGTTGAACGCTGCTGCCGCTCCGCAGGACGTTGCACGACATTCCAGGAGCCAGTGCCATGTGATCCGGGGGGCTGCAGTTGAACGCCTCGGAAAACTGACGTACGTGCCGCAGCGGCAGGTTGAGACGAAGCTTTGCCGGCACGCCGCCGCCCTCGGCCGTCTGGATCGGCTCGCAGTTGTCCAGGGCCAGGTAGACGAAGAACAACTTCTGCGCCGTCTCGGCGGGCATTTCGGCGAGCCGGTCGTCAGCCTTCCAGATGCGACGCACGTGCAGAAATTCGTCCAACGCCCTCAAGGTCAACAACAACGCAGAGGTCTGGTCCAGTAGCGGCTTCCCCACAGAAGACCAGCTCCTCTGCGCGGGCGGCGGACTCCACAGGCCCCTGAAGTCGCTAGGACTGCGCTGGGCGTCCGCCACAAAGCAGGAGGCCAGGTCGCTCAGCCGACGACGCGACTCGTCCGTGAATCTGAGCGGGACCTCGCGCTCGAACGGGTTTTCGTAGAGCGCTTGGACCAGTCCCCGGTAGAAGCGGACGGCGACGCGGGCAAGCTGGAAGACGAAGAAGGAGCTGTTGGTGGGCACCGAGAGGTTGAACAGGGCTGCGGGAACGTGCAGCCTGTGCAAAGCGTGGTCGAACGTGACCTCGGTGCGCAGCTCGGATCCCGCGTCGACACCACCGCGCCGGCGCAGAACGGTGCTGTTGGTCAGCAGGCCGCGAAGCCTCCTATCCGGTCGGTGCATAGACACGTTGAGGTAGAATCGTAGCGGGTGGTCGGCTGTCGCGTTTAACGGGATCTCCGGTGCGCAGGCGTCTTGAAAGGAGCCGCCGCCGAATTGTGTCACCGGACGTCGCTTGAAGCGGTAGCGGACCAGAATCGCCGAGAAGTTGGTCATCCAGGCGAAGTCCGCCACGTTCGCGAGGAACACGGATTCTAGATGGCTCAGCCATTGCCGTAGCGCTTGTTGATGCCCCTGCTGCTGTAGCCACTTTTGCGAGACCTTGGAGAAGCAGGCAGGAAGCGAGTGGTCCACCAGCCACAGGCATAGTCGCGCCGTGTCTGCGACGTCGGCAACAGCGTGACCGATGACAATATTGGCGAACAGTGTCCTCAGAGCTTGAAGGCGTTCGGGAAGAAACGGCGCCAAGCGCACTAGAACCAGAAGCCCCATGTAGTTCAGTGCGTCCAGAGGAGGAATCGAGAGCAGCGCATTCTGTAGATCGGTGGTGACGTACTTCGGCGATTTTGCGGTCACTTTCGTCAAGCTGCCAATCGCGCCACCTGGCACATTGGCAAGGAGCGTTTCGATGAAGTGCCGGACGCCTTGGCCCAGTTCTCTAATATGAATTACAGCGAAGTCTCCCTCTGCCGCAGATTGAAAGGTGGCCGATCTGAGGACGCCCGACACATTCACTAGGCGGTCTGTGAAGTCGTCGAGGTTTACCGTACTCGTGGTGTTAATAAGCGATGTCATGGCTTCCCGGATGGCGGTCCTATAAATTTCAGCCGCGTGCTCGAATTCTCTGTCATTGTCACTAAACAGCAACCGGAGTGAGTCCAACTCCAGTATCGTCGCTCCCACATCGTTAGGATCGACGCCCACCGTGACCAAAAAGAGAGTCGCAAGGTCTAAGTCACGAGAAAGCTCCGCAGCAAAGCGCCAGACACTAATGTTCGACAGATTTTCGCGGTCAGTACGCGGCCATGAGCGGATTTCCCAACGTTGGAACATGGTCTTCAGGGCCACCTTGTCCTCGGAGGTCAGGTTGTCGCGTCTGCCAACAGCGCAGGATGAGTACAACTTCGCCGCGGTCCGCAAATCTGGCTCAGTCGAGTCCTGCACCAAAGAGAGCAGCTGACGCGCAAGAGAACTCTGCAGGACGGTGTCTCGCGATGGCGGTGACTCGGCACCCGAGAGGCGGTTGTTCTGCTGGCTTAGCCACTTGTCACAGACGTGCTCGTAAAAGTTGACGCACGGTCCCTGGCCCGACCTGACGACCGACTCTAGGTAGCGTGCTTCTTGAGAGCAGAAGGCCGTGTCGCAGTAATGTATTATACGCGTCACCTCCGGGTCTAGCGATGTGTAGCCAGTCTGCCGCGTCGATAACGTGTAAGTCATCGTTTCAGTTTCGCCGTGCTGCAAGGGTTGTGGCGGTGGCGGGCTGTGTGACAATGCGTAGTATAGCACCATAAAGCCAAGAAGCATTAGAAACGTCAAGGAAGCGCCCGCAAAAAGGAAACAGCACAAATATCCTTGCGGCCGCTCAAGGTAAGTTCTCGCGATCTGATCAATGCTCCGAACTTTCACCTCTGGCCGGTCGCGTCCACCTCCGGCGCCTCCTTGACGTGGGGGACTAGCAGCCTGCTCTCGCCTCTCGCCCCTTCGATGCGTGTCCCCACCTTGTCTGCGTTTGGTTTTGAGCCGTCTCTGCCGCCTTTTCCTGGACGACGGACGTCGGCGGCTAGATGAAGTGGCGCGGCTGTCTGACTTAGTGGCAGACATCTTGCTCTCCCGACTCGTGCTCGCTGACATCGTAGCTTCGGACTTGAGCTCGGACGATGTCCCTTTCGACTTGTCGGTTCTGGACGCGCTGCTGGGCTCTGCCACCGTTCCGCCATTGCTCGTGGGCTCTGAAGACCCGGTTTTGGAAGGCTGGCTTGTTGCCACATCTGTATCGCATCGTCCGGTTCCAGAAACGTATCGACTGCTTGCAGATTTCAGTGTCTTAGTTTGCTCGCTTTCCGATGTTTCCCTCGTGTCATTAGTGGTGGAGGGGCTCCCGCTACCTTGCCTTCCGTTGCTTTTGTTGCCTGGCGTTTTGTACTCCGGTGTTTTGATTTCTGGACTTCCGCTTTTCCGGCCATAGTCCCTCACATCCTTAGTTCCCTGGATCTTGCTCGCCTGGTTCCGGCTGCTCTGCGTCTTGTTTCTCCGGCCTTTGCGCGTCCAACTGCCTCTTGCGCGACTTTCATTGACATCGCTGCCGATTTCCAAGCTTTTGTTCCCCGGATTTCTGTTGCCAGGAGCGCTTGCATCAGGAACTAACAAATTGGTGCTTCTAGCTTCGGGGCTTCCCATTTTTATCGCGTTCTTACCAGGGTCCTTTGGTTCAGGACTGGGATTACCTCGCCCATTCTGTTCGGATTGTATGTTTCCAAGCTGCCTTCCTTTCGAACGCTGTTCTTTGCGACTGCTGTATTTCCCGGACTTCTCGTTGTCCTTGTCACGTCCCGACCTATTCCGAGATTTCCCGTCATGTTTTCGTGTCACACCTGCCTTCTCTCGACCCACTTCGGATCGCGAATCTGGAGGCGATCCGCTGGAGTTTTCTTCATTCTTTCCATTTTCATATCCCGTGCTAGGAGGGGAGACTGTTTCATCTAGGTTTGGTTCAGCGGCGGTCGTGGGGACAGATTCCGCAAACAAATTCGTCGTCTCTGCCTCAGTGCTGGACTCGATGGGAGTTGGTTCTTCCAGGCTTCTCGTTTCGGGTTTAGTCGTGGTGAGAAAATCCGCGAAGCAAACCGTCATGTGTGCTACGGCGCTGTCATCGGTGGGAGAACCTGTTTCCTTGACTGGTGACTCAGGTGACACTGAACTGACCGTGAACGTTGTTGAATCCAGAGGCGCCGCAGGTGGACGTGCCTTTTGTTTCAAGAGCGCTCTCTCTATCTCTTTCTTCCCTTCAACGCGGGGTTCATCGCCGCCTTCTTTGCCCAATATATCGACGTTGGACTTGGCCAACCCCGTAGGCAGCGATGCCTTGCGCAGGGGACTGACGTCGGTCTTGGTGCTGGCAACGGTGATTTGCGTTTCGGTGCCGGAACCGAGCAGCTTCGATTCGTCGTCGACACTGGTGGCACGTGTCGCCTTGCTGGTCCACGAAAACACGCGAGACGACAGCTGCTCCGCCTGGGAGCTGGGCAATTCGTTTCGCGCTTTCGCCGTGCTCGAGGTAAGGTGAACTACTGCACTCGGTGTGCCGGTCGGGCGCCACCGAAAGAGAAACGGCACCGAAGACGCGTTCTTGGGCGCGCGCTTGCCTTTCCGCTTTGTCTCGGACTTGCGACCTTTTCTCTTACGCGATCGCTTGTCCTGCTTCTTCTGCGGCGGTTTGTTGGGCGTTTTTTTACTTTCGGTTGTCGCGACAACCTTAGGGCTATCCAGCGCTGGCGCTGCTGACGGACCGGGTGCGTCCAACGGCGGCGCAAGCCTGGCACTCACGTCTCCTTTACTTACGTCGGCAGCGCTGGCCTTGGGAGGAGGAAGACTTTCTCCCCGCGCGTCCTGTCCGAGCGACTCGTTGCGCGCCATGGCGCCGCGCACGACTCTGTCTAGGCCAACGGTGAAGCGAAAGTCGCAGAAGCCCCGGTCTCCGCTCTCCAGCATGGCGACCGGAGTCTCTGGCTCGGAAACAAGGAACGAAGTCTGTGTATCTGCAGTCTTTTTCTCCACTTCCTTCTTTTTCTTGTGCTTCTTTTCTGTGGACTTGCGCTTGCTCTTGTCAGCTTTGCGACGTTTTGTGAGATCACCCTCTTGTGACGACTTCCTCTCCTTGATCTCTTTCATCAACTCCTGCATAGTCATCACATTGCCTGACCCCTTTAGGCTGGAACGCGACCTTTTCAGCACCCCTTTCCTTTTCTTATGCGACCGCTTCCTCTTCGGAGATGACCCGTCGCTCGTCTTTAGAGGGCCCCCCCGCGCGGCCGGAGAGCTGTCGCCTGGCGAGCGCATTCCAGGCGCGTCGCCTTGGTCAGGCGGAACCACCGTGGGTCCGTCACGCACTGGCTCACTCTTTTGTTTCTGTTTCTTCTGTTCCGGGGTCGCATACGATAGCGCGCTAGAGGCTGGACTTGCCAGCCGAGGTGGGCTTGCTCCTTTGGGCGTGCTACCACCAGATTCAGCATCAAAAATGGGCGTGTGCAGCACCGGAGTCTCTTCCGTCTGCGGAACGTCGGTGGACAGCTTGATGCGTGAGAACTTTATCTTTTCGGGGGCAATTCCTTTGGACGCCGAGTCACCGACGGCATACGGACCTTTACGCGCGCGCCTGCGACGACGTGGCATGCGTCCTCGCATGTCCATCGTGCCAATAGGTGGCATCGACCCTACCGGCATGCCACCAGGCGCACTGCCAGGTCCCAAAAACCTCGGCATCGCACTTCCCATTGGAGGCGAAAGGTTGCCCATTTGAAAAGTCTGAGGCACGGGCCCGCCTTTGGTGTCCTGCGACGCAGCAACAGCGCGTGTCGATCCTCCATCAAGCCAGCCCTCTGGGCTTCCCGGGAGGTGGTCCATCCGCGTTCGTTCCGTCGGAGCGACCCTCCTTGGGTTCGCGACGCTCCTCCGTCGGAGCGACGCGGGATCCTTCAGTTCGGGTACCTTAACGGGTGACAGGCCGTGCTTTCCTAACTGCAGCACCGTCGGCTCGCCTTCGGTGACCGGTCTCTGTCCTTTGTTCTTCTTCTGCATAATTCGGTGAACAGCAATGGAGTCCTTCCGCTGCATCATCGCTTGTCGCCACGCCCCATCATCTTCGTCGTCGTCGTCCCGGGGAACTTCAGCGCCCTGCGCCAACACTGCTGCTGCCTCAGCCTTTTCCAGACAAAATTCCAGCACATTCTCCGGGCCAGCTGGTGCCGTACTTTTCCCCAAGTGGTCGGTCGCTATGCCCCCTTCGGCCGTTTGGCCCTTTGCGTTCTTTAGGCCGCCCTTCTTAAGGCCGCCCTTCTTTAGGCCGCCCTTCTTTGTAGCCTTCTTTTCGAGTCCATCGGCTTCTTCGACGCCCTGCGTCAGCGCTGCTACTGCTGCAGCTGCTGTTTTCTCTTCCTTTGCCAGGCTGCCTTTTAGCGGGATCTCCGGGCCGTTAGTAATACTTTTCTCTAAATCTTCTGTATTTTTGTCCCCTTCGGCCGTGTGGTGCTTCGGTTTAGCCTTGCCCCTCTTCTTCGAGGCCTTCTTTTGGGGGCCTCCCTTCGAACTCTTCCTCCTTCCTTTCAGTCGCGAACCTTCGGTTTCCGTGAGTTTTTCACGCTCGGCGGTCTTGCTTGGAGCCGGAAGTTCCGCGGGTATCTTACTCCCTTTCCGCTTGCCCTCCAACGGTACGTCGGACGTGAGAGCCATTTCTGTCGTTTCCCTTTGATCGCCGCTAATGACCGGAGCCCCTTTTTCCTTCTTTTCCTGCGCTGTACGTGCGGTCTCCGCAGCCGCATCCTCCCTCACCTCTTCTCCCTTTGCCTCAAGCTCGCCAGTCGCGTCTTTGTGCTGCTCACCTTGATCGAGAGCTTGTGGCACCCGAAGTGTATCTGCTTCACGAGATGCGGCAGCTGCCCCAGCGTCGCCAGTGTCGACGTCTTCTGGCGACTTCTGCTCCACTTTCACGGATGTAGCCTTGGCATCCTCGTTGCGACCCTGGTGAGCAGTCTCCTCGTCGATGTTCTTGACACCATCGTCCGGGTTTCGAGCGGCTTCCCCGTCATCGCAAAGCCCTTTCTTTTTACCCTCTTTCGCCGGTGTTTCTTCAGCCTTCAGATGACTGTCGGCGCTTTTTGTATCAGCCTGACTCCTCTTGCGGTGGGATGGCTTAGTCTCCTTCGCTTTGCGGGAACCTCCGCGTGTCGTGGTGAACTCGCTCTCCGATCGAGAATGACTGGCGGTCTTCTCAGTCGCAATATCGGTCTTGTCTTCGGGTGCCGACTTCCGCCTTTTCCGGGAGCTCTTGTCGCGTATATTTTTGTGGAGCTTGTCTTTAACACCTTTGTGGACAGATATCTTACTGCCGCCCTCCGTGAAAGCTTTCGTCTTGTCTTCGGGAGGGGAGACCGCTTGCGCCTCTTCGGCAGGTGTTTTCGATGTCCGAGATTTCTCACCGCGTTCCTCTCCTTTGCCGACGCCTGCCTCCTCTGTCTCAACTTTGGTGTCCCCCGCATGAGTCCTTTCTCCGTGTAATGGAGACTCCTTTTCTTCATCCTTGGCAGGTTCCTTTACAGGTCCACCTTTCCCCTCTACGTTGGCACATTCCACAGTTGTTTCTGTCTTTTCCGCGCGAAAAGATGATTTCCTTCTCTTCTTCCTTCGTTCCTTGTCCTGTTTCACTTCGCTTCCTTTCTTTGCAGGTCCACCTTTCACCTCGGTGCTGGTACGTTCCACAGTTGTTTCCGTCTTTTCCACGCGAAAAGATGATTTCCTTCTCTTCTTCATTCGTTCCTTGTCCTGTTTCACTTCGCTTTTCTTTGCAGGTCCACCTTTCACCTCGGTGCTGGTACGTTCCACAGTTGTTTCCGTCTTTTCCACGCGAAAAGATGATTTCCTTCTCTTCTTCCTTCGTTCCGTGTCCTGTTTCACTTCGCTTCCTTTCGTCGACGTTTCAGCTTTAATTTCCGTGGCCACACCCTTTGTCGCGTCCACCTTGTCCGTGAGCGCTTCTTCCGCTGGCTCGGGAGATGTGAGAGATATAGGAACGACACTTCCCTTTCTTAATTCTTTCTGCTTGTCCTCGGTGGTTGCTTTCGTTGATACCTTTTCTGTTGCTTCTGGAGATGTGGGAGATGTAGCAACGACGCTTTCCTTCCTTAATTTTTTCTCTATGTCTTCCGTGGCTTCTTTCGCGCCTTCTTTCGTTAATACTTGTTCTGCTGCTTCTGGTAATGGGGGAGATGTAGGTGCGACGCTTTGCTTCCTTGACATTGTTTTGCCTTTCTTGGCCTTTTTTCTTGATATTTTCGTCGACAGCTCTTCAGCTGCTTCTGAAGAGACGGAAGCTCCGCTTTTTCTCCTGGAAGCTTTTTTTCTGCTCGACACCTTTTCCTCGGCTTCTTTAGGTGGCGATTCTTTCTCCGCTTCTGGTGACGTCGGAGACGCAGGAGATATAGGCGATGTAAGGGCCACACTTTCCTTTCTTAAAGCCTGCTTGTCCTCTTTGGCCTTTTTCTTGGCTTTTTCGGTTGGCACTCCTTCCGCTCCTTCTGGAGGAGATGTAGGTGCGACGCTTTGCTTCCTTGACATTGTTTTGCCTTTCTTGGCCTTTTTTCTTGATATTTTCGTCGACAGCTCTTCAGCTGCTTCTGAAGAGACGGAAGCTCCGCTTTTTCTCCTGGAAGCTTTTTTTCTGCTCGTGACCTTTTCCTCGGCTTCTTTAGGTGGCGATTCTTTCTCCGCTTCTGGTGACGTCGGAGACGCAGGAGATATAGGCGATGTAAGGGCCACACTTTCCTTTCTTAAAGCCTGCTTGTCCTCTTTGGCCTTTTTCTTGGCTTTTTCGGTTGGCACTCCTTCCGCTCCTTCTGGAGGAGATGTAGGTGCGACGCTTTGCTTCCTTGACATTGTTTTGCCTTTCTTGGCCTTTTTTCTTGATATTTTCGTCGACAGCTCTTCAGCTGCTTCTGAAGAGACGGAAGCTCCGCTTTTTCTCCTGGAAGCTTTTTTTCTGCTCGTGACCTTTTCCTCGGCTTCTTTAGGTGGCGATTCTTTCTCCGCTTCTGGTGACGTCGGAGACGCAGGAGATATAGGCGATGTAAGGGCCACACTTTCCTTTCTTAAAGCCTGCTTGTCCTCTTTGGCCTTTTTCTTGGCTTTTTCGGTTGGCACTCCTTCCGCTCCTTCTGGAGGAGATGTAGGTGCGACGCTTTGCTTCCTTGACATTGTTTTGCCTTTCTTGGCCTTTTTTCTTGATATTTTCGTCGACAGCTCTTCAGCTGCTTCTGAAGAGACGGAAGCTCCGCTTTTTCTCCTCGAAGCTTTTTTTCTGCTCGTGACCTTTTTCTCGGCTTCTTCAGGTGGCGATTCTTTCTCCGCTTCTGGTGACGTCGGAGACGCAGGAGATATAGGCGATGTAAGGGCCACACTTTCCTTTCTTAAAGCCTGCTTGTCCTCTTTGGCCTTTTTCTTGGCTTTTTCGGTTGGCACTCCTTCCGCTCCTTCTGGAGGAGACGTGGGAGAGATGCTTCTTCTGCCTATGTCGGCATTTCTCTCCGCATCGCTCTTCAGCATGTCGCTTCCTTTGGAGTACTCGTACAGAACTTTGGCAATATGTTCTATTGAGGACGCCCTTTTCAACGAACTCCTTGGCGGCCCCTTCATCGCACTCGGGTGCGTATCCTTTACGTCCAGTTCGTTGAAGTGCACATCCTCGCGCTTTTGTGTGCCCTTCGCAGTTTCCTTCGATTCGGTCTCGCTCTCCTTCACAGTGACAGATGGAGCTCTTCTCGCTACCCTTTCCTTCGCTCCGCGGAACGCTTCCTCCTCTGGTGGCGACACAGGCGACAGAACTTTTGCCGCTGAAGAACGACGCCTCGCGGCTGCAGCGGTGGCTTCGCGAGATTCTTTCTTCACCGACGTCTTGCGCACCGACGAACGGCGTCGTTGCCCGGGCGTCTCCCACGCCCACGGCGCTTCCGCCAGTTTTTCAACGGGAGCCCACTCCGACGGGCGCCTCATCCCGCGACGTCCCGTCTCGAACATGTCCTCGTCCTTCATTCTCCTCCGAGAGCGTTTGCGAGCGGACTTGACGGTCACGACGTGCGTCAGGGACAAGGTCTTGGAAGCCCTTGACGTAACCTCCCCAGTTTTGGACAAGGCGGCGTCGCTATCCTGCATGGTTGGCGGCGCGGTAGTAGAGGGAACCGAAGCGGCCGATGCCGGCGGTGGACGCACGTTTGGGCGCGCCCTTGGGCTCAGTTCTATATCCACGAATATCTCGCGTGGATTTCGTCCGCGCATGGTGGACCCCGTCTCTCCGGTACCTGTCGACGGTGCTTGGCGGCGGCCCGAGCCCCTTCCGAAAAGCCGGCTCACGATGGTTCCGACTGTCGTCGAGATGCTCCTGAGAACGGACGAGTCCCGTCGGTGTTGAACGCCGCTGCCACCTTCCACCCCAGCACGTGTTGCAGAAGAAAGCTCGTGGACACCTACACACGTTGCGGTCGTCGCTGGAGGCATCCTGGCGGTTGGTACAGGAGGGACAGTCGGCAACGACGCATCTTGAACGGCTCCTTTTCTAACGCTCAGATCATGCACTGGTCTGCCAATGTTCTTCGGTAACTCAATGACAATGTCCAATTCCTTCTTGGGGCCGCCCTTCGAAGGTTGCTTTGATCTAACGGGAATTTGCAGGCCTGCCCGTGATTGACGCCTAGAGGTCCTGTCCATGGTTTCGACGGCGACGTAAGTCGAGTCTCCCATAGCCTTCTGCATGTGGCCTGGAGGGCTAAGATATCCTTTGTTCGTGGACGGGCTGACCGCAGCACCGGAACAAACTCGCTGCCTAGGGACAGGGGAGCTTCCGCTACGTGGACGGTCGTCGGCTTCCAGTTCGGCACACGCTGAACTGTCACGACGACGCGATGAGGCACACGGGTGTTCGGCCACGTCGTCAGACACCGGCGTACCGAAGGGAGCCGTCCGGTTCAGCCAGCGTGGCGCGGCCTGCGGTGTCGCCGCGCTCCGTGTCGGAAGTCGCGGAGGCGGACTCGGTGTCTTCGACCGGAGGCCGGAGCTGAGGCCTAGTTCGGCATCGTACGAATCCATCGGGAGGGCCGTGAGTAAGCGGTACCACGGGAGACGTCAGCGAAACCAGCATAAGAGGTTTCGGCCTTCGATGGCACGCGGAGGGCGTGCGCTCGAACTCTCCGGTTCGTCGTCCACTACTTCTTCTCACTCGTACGTACTGGCAATACACGGGTACGCCCCGCATTTTAGACGGTGAAGAATAATTCATTCAACTTCTTGACATTCAACGGAAATAAGTGAAAAATCTTATTGCTAGCTAGAATTGTGATATCGTTTTAAGCGAAGCTTTATAGGCTCATTTGTGTCGGGGTCGGTGTATGCGGTGTACGCGGTATCATCATCAGCATTGGCTCGAGCGTCATCTTCTTCCGCAGCTGGCTCGTTGGCGCCAAGGAGGCTGGCGCCCCTCGGGTTGCGCTCGTGCTCGGCACGCGCTTGTGCCACTGCTCCCGCATTCGTCGTCGTCGTCGTTCTGCCACAGCTGGCGCCGTTGCCATTCATCATTCCAATGTTAACTTCTCTTCTGTTGTCGTAATGGGGAGGCCGCGTTTATGGGGGTATGAGCCATTGCTTAAGGGCGTGTGAGCCATTCATTGTCTTACGTGACGGACAGATTTAATATTGAAGCAATTTAATTTCGAAGAAACGCATGCGGCAATGGCGGACGAATTCATCTAACCACGCCGCCGAGCAAACTCGAGACATCTAACGCAAGCGACAACCGCGCCGAGCAGAGAATCGTACAACGCAACGGAAGGAAAAGTTGTATGAAAGGGAAGGAAAAGTAGATGCAAAGGGAAGTACAAGTAGTACGAAAGGGGAGGAAAAGTAGTAGGAAAGGGAAGGAAAAGTACTAAGTCAGGTACACACACGACAAGCTTCGCTTACCCCCATTTTCTCGACAGGGGAAGGGCTGGTGATTTTTTTTTTTCATTGCCGAGTAAGAGCTCTAAACTTTATAGTTTCGTTTTCCAAAATGTTGCAATTTTCAACAAATATTACTTAAAACTTGGATTGCCTAAATAAAAAATTGCTTGTTACAGATACTAGATTTGAAGTTTTTCATGCAATAAACCTCGTCCAATTCGGTGTAGCGGTTGTCGAGGAAAGCGATTACTCCGTTACTACGCATTTAAATAGGAGCCCCCGTGCTAAAGCTTCCTCTTAACCATGCGCACGTGTGTTTGGCTACCCGCCGCGGTGGTTCAGTTAGCTAAGGCGTTGCGCTGCTGAGCACGATGTCGCGGCATCGAATCCCGGCCGCAGCGGCCGTATTTTTATGGAGGCGAAATGCAAAAACGCCCGTGTGCTTGCGTTGTAGTGCACGTTAACGAACCTCAGGTGGTGAAAATTAATCCGGAGTCCTCCACTACGGCGTGCCTCATAATCAGAACTGGTTTTGGCACGTAAAACCCCAGAAAGAAGAAGAAAGAAGAAAAGAACGTGTGTTTGGCTACCCTGCACTGGGAGAGAGAGGATACAGAGACGGAAAAAAAGAGGGGGAGAGAAAGAGCACTACTTGCGCGCCCGCGTGAAGATGTGCAGCTAGTCGGTAGACGGTCGCACAGCTTTGCAGACTTGAGGTCTTGCAGGGATGTTCTCGTCGCTTTCTGCGCCAGCGACGCGCACGGCTATGGTTCAAGGATTTTCGTTTACGAAACGCCACGATGACTACTGAAGGCATGCAAGTACTTGATACAGGGCGTCTAATGCTAATTGTAAGGCACTTTACGCTAACGTTGTCCACTGCTTGGTAAAAATCATGCGAACAGCATCGACCAGCGATTGCAGCATTCACGTAAGATGACGGTTATTGTCAGCGGACAACATATAGGAGTGTGCGAATAGTGATTTCTGAGATCGAATCGAATACGAATGGAATGCTGCCAAAAGCGATTCAAATATGATACGTTTCGTCATAAAAAACAACTAATCACCTGCACAAGTTAATTATTGGTAGCAAGCTGTACTAGAAAGAAAAAAATTGCCCGCCAATCCACCCTGTGAAGGTGGTTGGAAAGCGAAGCTTTTTACGCCACCCTCACGGTGACTGCGGCGCACTTGATATTGTTCTTTCCGCCGAGCCTTATATTCACGCTCTTCTTCTGCCGTCTTTACTTTCCGTGGTCTACCCATAGTGGGGTAGTCTAGAAAATGAACCGAAGCAGTTACTAGGCTGGAAGGGTTTCAAATGACGTCAACCCTCTTTCAAGCAGCTGCATAAGCTTTGCAACAGCTGCAATCTAATCTTACGGACCGCGCCGAGCCTGTTTCCGTTGTTTGCCCGCAGCCCTTATCATCCATCATGTTGGCTCATCACTTTGAAGCTTGTTTTTGTGGTTTTTCTTGCGAAAACGAGTGCTTAGTTGTACGCTGAATGCCTGAATTCAAGTAAGCTATACTGCTATACCTGCAATTGTTAGCAGTTCGTCGGGATCGTTTTTTGATTACCACGGACACGACAGAACCCTTGGCTGGTAGCGGTACAAAGCTTCGCTTTAAAAAAATATTTTGCAATTGCTACAGTTTTACATCTATCTATCCAATTGCTACAGAAACGCCCCACGTCACACCTCCCCTCAGACACTGTACGTAGTGCCTTCTCCAAAGCGATTTTCGGTAGCGAGAGATTTACCTCAGAAGTAAAATGAAGGCACTTGAGGTAACCAGAACGTTTAATTTACCTTAAGATTAAGTCTTCTGGTCTATTCCTTGCCATAACTGCCCATAAATGGCAAAAATAAGTCGCGTGCACAAATGTGTACACCGTGACTGAAGGGAATAAAAATCTACCAATGTAATAAAGTTGTTCAATCAAAAAATCAATGTATGAGCATAAGAGGCATGAAATACGTAGCAAAAACCAGTACTTGCACTTGAGCATAAAGAAACAAGTACAAAGCAGCTCTAAAAGTAGCACAGGTAAATCGCATGGGATGTAAAGCTAGTTTGTACCTTATAAATAAATAACTGGAAAAAAAGTACACTGCCACACAACAGTAGCACTGTGTCCACCAGTAGCGCACCCAGGATCTCTGCCAGGGGGGGGGGGGGGGGGGGGGGTTGACAGTTTGCCAATACCGTCTAAACAGCACTAATTTCGATTTCTTCACGGGAAATTGTCAAAAAATGGGCTTTTTGCGAGTGTGCAGACGATTGCACGTCTTACATCTTAGTTGCAGCACTCAAATGCGTAAGGAAAGAAAAAGGGTTGAACAAAAGGGGGAGTTAAGTCGGCCTCAGGGGGGGGGGGGGGGGGGTTACAACCTCCGAATCCCCCCCCCCCCCCCCCCCCCGTCGGTGCGCCACTGGTGTCCACAGTGATCTGTCCGTCATACTTTATATTCCAGCTAAGTGTCAGTCTAAAGAACAAGTCTTACTTAAAATGTATTCTCTAAACAAGACAAATACGTATTTGAGTGAAATATAACGCATCTGATTAACTAGAGAAATATTGTAATTTGAAGATTGTACGTCCAGGTATAAAATAAATTAAAATGCAAACATAAGATATGGCTATGCACAGCTGGCTACTGAGTCCCACGATCATTGTGGCACTAAACTACA
Source organism: Dermacentor silvarum (assembly GCF_013339745.2). Taxonomy (NCBI): domain Eukaryota; kingdom Metazoa; phylum Arthropoda; class Arachnida; order Ixodida; family Ixodidae; genus Dermacentor; species Dermacentor silvarum. Next base: position 97,671,185 of record NC_051157.2, read on the forward strand.
CCCACATTTAAGACATCACAGCTAACAACTAAACATCACAACAAAAAGGCGGAAAGCAATACAGTCAACGTCCGATTTTTCCGACTCCCTATAGCCCGCGAAATCGTCCGAAAAAACGGGCAGTCCGAAACAATGCATGCATGCCTTTTACTGTCGCTAAAAGCTCAAATCGCCACAGGCACGTACGAAAAAGAAGGCCTGCCAGCACACTTACGAGGCATATCGGTGCTCGTACTGTGACAGGATACGGCGGTTGCAAGCGTGTGTAATTAAGGAATACATACTGTCCCGCGACAATTGCCCCTTCCCACTTTTGTTATGCTTCACCGCAATACTTTGCGTATGCTTCACCGCGTAACACTACTGTATTGAGGCGAAGCTGACTTTTGGAAACCGGCACTATACAACGCGTCGTACTTTCCGAGCTGCGAAGCCAATCGCGAGGATTACAAAGGCAGAGTCGGTGCCATTGCTGACAGCGGCGAATCATTTCAATGAAAAGCCCGGCACCGAACGGCAACAAGCTTAATAGCGAACGTCGAAGCAGCTAGGCTTAGCGTTGCCGCAGAGGTGGCTACGGCTGCCTGCGGATCTGCGTGCGACAGCGCTAGGGTGCCTCGATGCCAGCGCCGCCGTTCGATTAATGCCGTTTCGGACCTGCGGTCAGTGCACTAAGTCCAGAAAATCGGACGGCGAAGTGTTCTTGCGTGCGAAATTTGAGACGTTCTTATTCTCTATGGGATACGTGGTGGTGCCGCGAAGCCGTCCGAATTATCGGGCATGTTGGACATGGAGGCACCGCTTAGGAGCAGTTTCGCGCAATGCGTTCTGGAGCAGGATGGCGCAGGAAGAGCGGATTGGCGCAGCGTGGCGCAAATGGCGCAGCACTGTTTTGAGCCCTCCGCGCACCTAGATTCTGCACTCATGCAGTTCGCATGCAAGATAGGGCCCGCGCGGCCACGCCGTATGCAGCCATTTAGCTCCGGGGTCCGAGCGCACCCCGTCCTCGGAAGAATTGAAACTTTCCGCCTATGCAGTCAACCACGCCTTCCTCGATTATAAATACCTGCTATCGTGTTGTGCTGATATACACAAGGTCTCAGGTTCGACTTCTGGCCACATTTCAATGCGAACGAAATGCAAGGACATTCATGTACTTAGATTTAGGTGCATATTAAATAACGCCAGGTGGACAAAATAGATTTGTAGCCCCTGGATTAATTAATTAAAGCAATCCAGAGTCCCCCCACTACAGCTTGCCTCATAATCGGATTGCGGTTATGGCACGTAAAATTCCAGAATTGAATATTTTTTTACCAACAAATAGGAGGAGAAAGATGTGACCCATAAATGGAGCACATTTCGTGCGAAAGCTTGCACGCTTCGCGCTTTTAGCTTCGTCCGACATACCAATTGGCTCAGTTTTGTACTCGTCCATGTTTCAAGTCAACATTAAACACCTAACTCGAGATCACTGTGCCAATGGAAAGATCGTTACTTGCAATGACAAGAACAAGCACAATTTTCTCCCTTTAATACAGGATTAATTTTTATATTGACACTGAAACTCGCGCAAAAATGACGCAGGGCAACTTTCTACGGTGAAATGTGTCATTAGGCCTTGAAAATTGTGGCCAATTCTAAATAAATGTATAAGCCTCAGTTCGTTTCAATTGCTATATCTATAAATTCACAAATATGTTTATTTCCTAATATTGAAAATGTCTATTTACCTATTTCTTTGCAACATGCAAATAGCTTTATCGAAAAGTGACACTGCCTGCAGGCAAGGATGTGGAGCCATTCATTCATGAAGCATCGCTACAGTGTACTAGAATAGGGGTAGTGGGCTCAGTGGCGCCGGCCGCTTGATGCCGCCGATGTCACCTTCGAAACGGAACCGCGTGGTGGCGCCGCTTGCGAATGCAAGAAGGCCATAGAGAAACGTCAGAAAGCATCCAGGAGCGCTGAGCCGTGCTCCCTCAAGGGCTGCAGAAGATAGCGCCAACCTTTCCTTTTCCAAATGAACCACTTAGTAACACAGATATTCAAAGCGGAGGGGTGAACCAGAAGCTGATGTAGGCAGAAAATGGAATAACTTAAACTGTAGAAGGGAAGCGTCCCATTTGATCAATGAGAAGATTAGAAGAAAGGGGACCCAATGGTTGTCAGAAGTAAACAAAAAGGATAGAAAAGCAGCTGAAGAAATTTTGGAAACATCTCAACTCCTTGAGTAATAAGACTAGCCTAGAGCAGAGGTTTATAGTTACAGCTCAAGGTGTTCGCTAGAAGGAGATGAGGCAATGGAACATATAAGAACAATGATGACAGAAAAACTTAAAGAACTGAAACATAGCATGTGCTCAATCAGGTGAGGATAGACTAGTTAGTGCAGTGGCCCACCGAGTCCCACTTGCACAAAGCGAGTGGGAAAGGGCAGAGAAGAGGGTTCCTAGTAGCACGTCGACAGGTCCTGATGGCATCCCAATTATTTTAATAAAGACATTGGGCCCAAAATCTAAGAAAGCATTAAGAGAGGCAGTGAGCAAAATGATAATGGACGGTAATGCCCCCGACGGGTGGAGACTGAGCAGGATGAGCATGATATATAAGGGAAAGGGGGACAAAGCCGACATAAACAACTACCGTCCCATAACAGTGACGTCAGTGGTTTACAGGGCAGTGATGCAGAATATAAAGGACAGACTGCAGTCATGGGTGGGGAGTGAGGAGGTGCTGGGGGAACTACAAGATGAGTTCCGGAAGCAAAGAAGGTTAGAAGATAATCTGTTCTCATTGACACAGTGTATTGAAATAGCAGAAAAGGAACACAGGCCCCTATGGCTCGCATTTCTGGATATCAAGGGAGCCTATGACAGTGTAATCTACTGGGCACTCTAGATGTGGAAGATGGAGTTAGTAATCTTTTAAAAGATATCTATAAAAGTAACAAGGTGCTCATAAAATGGAAAAACAAGGTATCTGGGCCTATAGAGATACAGCAGGGGCTTAGGCAGGGGTGCCCTCTGTCACCTCTGTTGTTCATGCTGTATTTACAAGGATTAGAGAAAAAATTAGAGAGGAGCGGACTTGGCTTCAACCTTTCCTTTTTCAAGCAAGGAGAATGGATTAAACAGTCATTACCAGGACTGATGTACGCGGATGACATTGTACTTATGGCTGACAGCAAGGAAGACTTGCAGAGATTAATGGACATCTGTGGTAAAGAGGGGGATAGCTTAGGTTTGAAGTTTAGTAAAGAAAAATCGGCAGTCATAATTTTTAATGATAATCTGGGCAGCGAGCATAGGATACAGGAGGTTACGCTGGAGGTGGTGGATAAGTACAAATATCTTGGAGTGTGGATAAACAATGGGGCTGAGTACCTAACGGAACATGAAAACTATGTAACAGCTAAAGGTAGCAGAAATGCAGCTGTGATGAAAAATAGGGCACTGCAGAATTACAATAGGCACGAAGTGGTGAGTGGGATTTGGAAAGGGGTGATGGTCCCTAGTTTGACTTTCGGCAATGCGGTCCTGTGCATGAGATCAGAGGTTCGAGCAAGGTTGGAAGTTAAGCAGCGAGGGGTAGGTAGGTTTGCTCTGGGAGCACACGGAAATACACCAAATCAGGGGGTACAGGGTGACATGGGACGGACGTCATTTGAGGGCAGGGAAGCCAGCAGCAAGATAGAATTTGAGCAATTGAGAGAAATGGCAGAAAAGCGGTGGGCAAGGAGAGTTTTCAGTTACTTGTACATGAGGAATGTTGACACAAAATGGAGGAAGCTTACCAGAAAATTGTAAATCAAATATTTGGACTGCAGGAGGGGTGCAAACCAGGAAACAGCGGTTAAGAAAAAGGTTAAAGAAACAGAGAGGGGTTTGTGGAAAACAGGGATGCAGACGAAATCAGCACTGGGAACATACAGAACTTTCAAGCAAGAAATTGCGAAAGAAAATATCTATGATAATTCTAGGGGAAGCTCTTTGTTGTTTGAAGCCAGGACGGGAGTATTACAGACCAAGATGTACCGAGTCAAGTACCAAGGTATAGACACGTTGTGCGGTGCGTGTGGAGAAGAGGGAACGGCTGAACACCTCATACTTTTCTGTAAAGGGCTTAACCCTACAGTGCAAAGCAATGGGGCTGATTTTTTCAGAGCATTGGGGTTTAGGGACAGTGAAGGCAAAATATACTTTAAGCGGGTAGAAATAACCACATGGAGGTTATCTGATTGGTGGCTAAAATCAAGGCAGGGGTGAAATTTCACCCACCACAAAGTACAAAATATGTTAATAGTCATGGCTAGGTGGCGTATGCCACCGCCCAATGTAAAGGGTTCAGCCTCATCCATCCATCCATCCATGGAACGGGGTAGAACGGGGGAACGGCTGGGTACAACGCTACATTGGTCTCGACGGTCGCTGACGACTGGTGAGCCATAGTGAAAGCACCCGTCGTTGACATTGGCAGCTTCACCTCTCCCGGTTGCCGCTGCGCGCAGTGAGCGCAGTATGCCTACTTTAGTACACTGTAGTATCGCCGCAGTTGCCCCTCCTCCCCCTCTCAGTAATGTAAACAGATCTCGAAGGCAAAGCTTTTGCTCTCTACATGATGCAACAAAATCGCACATGCGGAAACACGTCATGGCTGCCATGTTTTCGAGCACTTTTATTTCACCAGCAGGATGTTTTGCGAAACAGAAAAACATCCATGACATTTATACATTAATAAAAAGTTGTTGCGGCTATTTTTATGGCCGCAATCACAGCGTTTAATAAAGCAGCCATTCTGCCCCCTAACCTGCACATTTCTGTGGCATGCCTTCACCATCGATATCAGTTATCACTGTTGCTGGCACCCATACACAGTAAGCAGAAAATATTTTGCAGATCAAAAAGTTACACCTTAAAAATTTTCAGACATTTCCCGAATGAATTGATGCGAGTGTAAGTACTGCAGATAACATATTTTCCATCACAAAAAAAAATGTAGTAGTACTTGAAAATTGGTTGCCAATTCCTTTAAGTAGAGCTTCAAGTTGGGCTAGTTGGTTGAATTGAATGAATTATGGGGTTTTACGTGCCAAAACCACGATTTGATTATGAGGCACGCCATAGTGGGGGACTGCGGAAATTTGGACCATCTGGGGTTAATTAATGTGCACCTAAATCCAAATACACGGGTGTTTTCGCATTTCTCCCCCATCGAAATGCGGCCTACCGTGTCCGGGATTCGAACCCGCGACCTCATGCTCAGCAGCCCAACACCATAGCCACTGAGCAACCACGGCGGGTAGGCTAGTTGGTTGACATGCATGGTATACTTTAACTGCGCTAACCCACATGGACAAAGACGAGGCAGGCAGGACGTCTTTTAAGCTTGCTTTGAGTTCCTTTAAGCTTGCTTTTTTTGTTGAAAATGTGGGGAGTTTGACTGTTTCAGCAATTCTCATGGAGATTTGCTCCTGAACCGCCAACAGAGCAAGCTTCCATAAAGCCCTGAATGTTAACATAATTTATTTTTTTGCTTTATTTGTAAAGCACTTTTACACAAATGTCTGATGGAAAAACAGCACGGAGGGAAAGAAGTGATGGTTTGCAAAGGTTGGCTACTGTGTCCCATCAGTGGTGACCTGAAAAGTAGCGGTGAGCAAACACTTCGCGGAAGGTTCAGTCGAGCCCCATGTCTTCGTCGATGTTCTCGTCCTTCTTCGGGGACTTCGTGTCCTTTGCACCCTTCGATGCCTGCAGGGCTTTCACGAATTGAGCCATGTCTGAAATGCACACGGAATAAATATTGTACCTGAGCACAGAAACTAGGCTTGCATTTGCACACAATGAAGCTCGTAAGAATAAAGGCGCTTCAGATATTCGCAAAGAAAAGAAAGCAGCGACAGATGCCATAACATCTCCGGTGCTCACATTTTGTCCCGCATCGCTACTTTTAATCAGAGGGCAACTATTTTCAGCACTCACCATAAAAATACAATTCATCAACCATCTTACCTTGTCCACTTGCTGTTCTTTGGGAAATATCAGTTCGCCCGAAACTCTTAGTTCAAATGAAGTGAGCACAGCAGTAGATGATGCATCTGCCCTTCATACCATGCTTTTTTCTAAGAGCGAAACGACAGTAAGTTGTACCTCGACATAACAAACATAGATATAATGAAGTAAATCTAACGAATATCATACATATCTAAGCTATTTGTGTACCGGATGCCAGTTTGTTAAAGTGAAGTCTAACTATACTAAGTGAAGTCTAACTACCGTATTTACTCGAATCTAGGCCGACTCCGATTCTAAGCCTACCCCCCAAAAGTTCGTAGTCCGAAAAAAAAAAAAAAAAACTTACCTCGAATGTAGGCCGAACGACAAAGCGAGGACAGCATTCGCAAAATGAAACAGCATTTATTAAATTTGAACATGCCGAGCTCATTCTATGTCACCATCGCTGCTAGCCTCGTCGCTATCTTCCTTACTGCTGACATCTTCAAACAGTGCGCTATATTCAGTACCATCCAGCGCATTAGAGATGCTGCATTTTTGGAAGGAGCGCACGTTGCGGCGCACGCAAAAACCATCTCCCGTGGCCCCCTCCAACGACAGACCGATGCCGAAGTTCCGCCCAGCTTGAACGTTTGAGGATGCCTCTATATACGGCTAGCACAACTACAGTATTGACTCGATTCTCACGCTTCCTCGATTGTAACGCGCGCCCGTTTTCCGTGAGGAAAAATTTGGAAAAATAGATTTCCTCCCGATGCACTGATGTTGCGATTAATAAAAAAAGTCGCAGTTTCGCCCGAAAGGCGATGCATCGAGTGCGGTAGCAAATTAGTAGACCGCTATTAACAAGCACGGTGTCACACGCGCTCAAGCAAACATGAACACACCTCGCTCGTTGACCGCGGAAACGAACTGTCAAAACGCTGGAGACGAAGCGCGCCTTCGTGCTAGCATGCCTCTCGCTTCAACACGGCGAAAACACGGCGCGCGGCGGACTTTACCAGTCGCAGATTGCTTTCAAGATAGGGCCAAGCCTGATCGTATCGCCGGAGTGGATCGTCGCAGATTACGTCCTGCTTCGGTCCACTGAAACCGTTCCGCATTGCTTTGCTGGCGAAAATCCTCTCCTTCTGTTATCGCCAGTCCCGCTCGCAAATTTCGGATTCTCCGAACGCCCGTGATGCGGCCCGATTTTCGTCCGTCTCCGCACAGATGATCACTTTCCTTTTAAATGCGGCATCATGATGAACTCGGTACTTCATGCTGATAGATAGAGCAGACGCTGAGAACGTGAAGACAGACGGTAGACTATTGCCTAAGCACGTGTACTGCAGCACACGGAGGAAGCTTCCGCATGCTACAGTAGCTAGGCACGACGCGCGTGCGAGGCGGCCTTTTTGAAATGCCGACACAGATTTAGGGTCGTGTTGAAAGTGCGCGTTAGATTCGAGTAAATACAGTATTCGTTTAGAAAGCGGCACTATAGTGGCATCGCCCATTTGGTGCCATTACGATAACGCCACACCGCGCGCCGATGCTGCACCATACCGATACTACCGATACGACGCAGGTCAAAATGGCGACGTCGCTCGTGTACTTCAGCTGGCTACTGGCGCGGCTAGTAGCGGCTGCGATACTGACTTTCTAGATAGCGCTAACTATGCACCATATTTATCAGTTTCAGTTAAAAACTAGCGCGTTTTTTAAAATCCTCGAATCTAAGCCGACCCTAGAGTTTCGTATGTGATTATTTGAAAAAAACTATCGGCCTAGATTCGAATAAATACGGTATACTATAAATGCCCAAAGCAGGCATAGGACCACTGAGAGGAGCACAGAAAGTGTTACAACAACCTCAGGTCACGTGTGACTGTCGGTCCCATTTTTTCTGTACAACCCACTCTCCTCTAAAATGCCCTCAGAGCCAACAGGGTAACTGCAACAAATAAATAATGCAGCCGACCCTTCCAGCAGCTGTTGTACACACTTTCTACACTAGATTACAAAACACAATGGGACACAGAAAAAGGCACTTGAAACGTGCACCACAACGTCACTGCGACTGAAAACACACACTATGGTGGCAAGCTCACCTCCAGAGTTTGCAGCCGCAACAACACTGTCGTCCATGCCAAACTGCTGCATCAGGGGCCCCAGCTGCCCAGACTGCAGCGCTGTGCTGAACATGCTCAGTGCCTGTGTGGAGGTCAAGAAGATTCACACGTTCAGCTTGGCACAGTATTTGACTGGTCATGATGATGAGGCAACAGCACAGAGAGAAAGGCACCTTGCAAATGCCATTTGCTGATGCGCGATAAGACAGCTCATGCCTTTCCGCACAACAGAGAGCTCCCAGTTGCTACAATGAAGCAGAGCTACAACTGGCAACTTTATAAAAAAATTCAGAGCAGGCATTCAACCCTCACCCCACACTTAGATGACACTCGCAGGAAGTTAGGGGCCCTTGCTCAGGTTTACACCGAAGTTAGAAATGGCAGCAAGAAAAATTGCAGGACTTCTAAGCACAGGTAGGAGTTGATGCTTGCACGGATGAAACATACCAGTATCTCAAAACTGTACTGCCTCTGTGAGCTCACCCTAGTGTTGCAAGATGCTTTATGGTGATCTTCATACTAGTTGGGGAAGGTAACTACAGTAGACTTCCGTTAATTCGACTCCGGTTAGTTTGGGCAGTGTGTCTTGGCATTTTTTGTGCATCTTGCTTGTTTATTTCAACCCACAGGCTGATTCTATCGATTTTGTCGGTGCCGTCAGGGTCGAATTAATGGAAGTCAACTGTATAGGCCCAGAGATGATGCAAAGTTGAAGCAGTCGGCTCATTGCTCGGCATAAAGCAAATAAGAATACAGCCCAGGAATGATAAGCCAAGGGCGGTGGTATCTTCTAGAATTACCATGTTCAGCTTTCTGTTGAACTCGCTCAGCTTTCTGTTGTTCGAAATTTCAGACGTAGCAGTTTTTCTACAAGCAATAAACGGCACAGCTGTTACAAAAGCAGCACCTACGCTAAACAAACCCCACAGCACTTTCGAACAAATAAAATATTGCGTGAGGAAATGAGTAAGCACAACACAGATCTGCAGCAAACATTACTTCAAGGCCTGCCATGTGAGCAAGTTGGACAGTTTCCTTGTGTGAATGTTAAAGCCTAAATGATGGTAAACTATCACAAGCTGCTTGTCTTACATTTTAAAAAGTGAAACCAGAGGTAAGGGCAAAGAGAGATCATAAAGGGCAGGAAAGTAAAACCGTTGGCAAATTACAAGAATGAAGTTAAAACAGAGACTGAGATCAGCTTCACAGGCAGAGATAGATGTGAAACGTTCAAATGCTATTGCACAGAGTACCCCCTAGATAAGAAGCAAGGGGCCATGTATTCTTTTTCTACGTGTCAGTCGCTGGTGGTAGATGCCCAGCCACCAGGTTGCTTGTATACCAGTCACCTGGCATACCAGCCAGTATGCCAGCCACAAGTTTACCAGTAGCTACACTCATGAACAACTTTCTGTAGCAATGAAGGGAAAGCTACATAGGCCCCCAAGCTACTGCACATGTACAGCAGAACCTTATTCATACACTGTGAAAAGAAAAAAATTCGAGAAAAAAACATACTAACTGTGAAAACATACAATACAAAGTCACTAAAAAATTTGGCCGACTCAACTGAAGTTGACATCTACGTTATGCGAAGTGTCACCCGAATCGTTGCAGCAGGAGACGCCAATGCTCACCGAGCTGGTGGGACCCGAGCGGCCAGAGACGCGCATTGTCGTTTTTGTGGCTTCAGCAAGCTTAGGTTTGCTCTCCTCAAATTCAGCCTCGGTCAGCAGCTTCTTCGAGCAAGGCATTCCGGCAGGAAGTTTTGACATGCCCACTCGACACGAATTATTGCGGCACGAGACGAGACGCCGATGCGTGTCGAGCTTGTGGGGCCTGAGCGACCGAGACATGTCATTTTTCTATTGTGTTTTCTATGCTCACTTCGTGCCACCTGCAGCAACGAAAGGTGGCGCGTTCGGGGTATCGCCTATTAAAAGCGTGCAGTACACTTCTAACTGCACTATGCCCCACGCTCTGTGAAACAGATAGATGAAGATGCTTATCACAATAGGACTGGTGGCGAGAGCTATGAATGTGGCATGCGACAACCTGGGAGGAGATTTGCTGGTACTGGAATAGGAAACTGAGTGTGCGCTGGCGTTTTTCAGGAGAGACAGGCGGGTGAGTATTGCGAGGAAGCTGCTGTGGTGGGCAGCTACTGCTCCCAACCGTGCGCACCTCGCACCTTTTGTTGTTTACATTAAATCTAGCGGCCAGGAAACGTATCACACCATCGCAGTGTGGTGATGTACTGAACGTTGGTGTTTTTGGGGAATATGTGAACCGGTAAAAAAGAAGCGTAACTGTGTTGGGTCATTTTCTTGTGTTCTCGATCGTAAACACTACCGCCGGGAAATCGTATGTAACGAGATCGTATGGACAAGGTTTCATTTACTGTATTACAGTGGCAAGTAGTGCAGCCGAGTATGAGAGTGCTTTCCATTTCAGTTTTTCAGAGCAGATACTAAAGCAGCCTAACTTGCTACTTGCAATAGTATCGCATTTGCCAAATACAGAATAGCAAAGCAAAAAAAAAAAAAAATTCAAATTTAGCACTAAGTGTTATATTATGTGCCATTTTAATACAAACACTATAGTAGTAGTAAATAAGATATTTCTGTTTCCGGTTCCCTAGCTGTAAACACAAATGAGACTGTAGGACTTTTTTTCAGGAGTGCCATTACACATGCACTTTGCCTCTGTAGCTTACCCTTCCTTGCCAGAGAAAGTCTATCGCAAGTATATAGACTTGACTAGACTGTCCTCGCACTGCTACTAGAATGCGTCTACGTGAGGTGAATGACCTTATAGACAGGATACATCTAGCCGCCACCCACAAGTTAAAAAGTTCCACGCATTCTCACATATGTGAAGGAAATGCGCTGCCGTGTTACAGTAGTTAGGCAGCACATGCTTGTGCAAGATGGTCTGCTTCCTGATCTCAAGGCCAGCAGGGTGGGAAAGTGGGGTGGAAGGAGGCAAAGGGTGGGAATGCAACATTTCTGAAACATTAACTAGGGGGAAATGAAACACTAGTGCCTGCGGTGTTTCATCAGACAGTGGCACTTGATCCAGCATTGTAATCATAGGAAGTACAGGCACCAGTGCCTATAACATCAGTTATCAGTACATTTGTTCCAAGTGCAAACTACTGTGTCATGTATTACAACAGTGTCATTTACAGAGACATCACGCTTGCGTTTTTGTCGCAGAGACCCCACAGCGAATTTTTAGCGCTGTCAGCGTGTATGCTTATAACAAATATTAGATACTACAAAGGTACAATAAAACGCCGTTAATGCAGTTAACTTGAAGGTGAAAAAAACAGGAATAAGTACAGTAGCCGACCGATTTTCCAGACTTCGCGGGGACTGAAAATAGTCCGAAAATCGAGCAGTCCGAAAAACCGAACAGTCCAAAAAACTCGCCCCCCCCTCCCCCCCCCCCCCAAGAGAAAAAAATGATGAGGCTTAGAGCGGCTTAAGAAAAATGTTGCAGTTTCGCCCAAAAGGCGCAGCATCGATTGCGATAGCAAATTAATAGACAGCGATACGAAATAAGGATGTTAGTTTTATCGGCCATATAAAGTTGTAATATGCGCTTAACTAAGCACGGTGTCACGTGCGCACAGGTTACATGAACACATCTCGCTCTATGACCGCGGGCAAATTGACCTTCGCGCTGTCTATTCTCTCGCTTCAATGCGAACGTCGAAAAAAAATGTAATAAAAAAAAACGGCGCATACGAAGCTACTCGCACTCGGCACACGCCTTTTGTACCCATCGCAGATAGCGGGTGCACACTTCGGCCACATAGCAGATCGCTTTCAAGATACGGTGCCTGCACGGCAGCTCCTTCGGCAGTAGCCGCAAGAGCTGAATGCAACTCCCCACCGTCGCCGCTGCCTTCTCCCCGTGCCCCGCGAGCGAACAAAGTCCGCACGCGCCTCCGGCCGCCTTCCTCTCTATCCTCTCTCGCGTGCGTGATATTAAATTGCAGTTGCCGGCTGACCCTCGCAAGCTTTCACCCGCACACAGCATACGGCGCAACCGAAACTTAAAAAAACAAAAACAAAAAAAAAAACGGATTCCGTTTAAGTGACACGACGGTAGTGCCGAGCTGACCGAACAAAAAAAAAAAAAAAAAAGCAAGTGCCGCTTTTTGGAACGTTTTGTCGGCCAAGGAAGAGCGGGCATGGCCTCGGAGACCAAAGAATAGCGTGCGTCTACTGATCTTTAAGGCTATACAGGGGGGCACTGGAAGCCAAGCCCGGCCAAGCCAGCGAAAAATCTAACATGGCGGCCTCCAAGATCGGGAAGTGTAGCTCGGAGCGAGCGATTTAGTCCGGAAAATCGAACATTGGCACCTAGATTCGTCCGAAAAATCGGTCGCGAAAATGCATTAGCTCTATGGGAATCCTGCCGGTACATCTATGAAGTCCGGAATATCCAAGTCCGAAAAATCCGTCGGCTACTGTATAAAGAAAAGTGAAGTTTTGAGATAAGTGAAATTGCAAAAGTGAATGCTTTATTCATCCCAGTTAGTCGGGGAATGGATTCTAGATAACAAGCTATAAAAAAGTAGCCTGTTAGCCATGCATAGACCAAATGGAGCCTCTCCAAAGTGGGGTGAGTAATGTTTTCAGTTGATCACTTTCGCGATTCAGCACAGGACAGGTCAGCATCTAAGAGCCACAATGTTACTAGCACTGTACCAAGACAGCGTGCCTGGCACTGAATCAGATGATTGATCTTAATGCAAGACTTGAAGCCCATCATCCAAGGAGTCCACAACCCGTTCCGAGCATGCAAAAAGATTACACTGCTAATGTCTGTAGCGTAATGAATTCCGGACAATTTAACTTTGAAAACCGAAACAAAACAGCGGAAAAGCACAACTGCCACACCTTTAGCAGACGCCCCCAAGTGACATGTTGTTTACGCATCACCGTCCTTATCAAGCTGCAATCTTGCTGAAACGCTCGCATGCTCGCCTGCTCACCTGGTTTGGGCACAGCGCGTGTAGACTGATTGCACCGGCTCAAAAGTGACAATTGTCTTGCTTACGATTAATATGCTGTAATTACACTGTTGCATTGCTGACAGCATCCCAAATGTGAGTGGTTAAATAAAAGACAACTATGAGTTCACTGCAACAAAGTGGCAGCAAGCAGGCAACCAAGTGCATGCTAGCAATGATAGACAGAAAATTGAGGAAGAGAAAAAAGTGGCGTATGGCTCAGCCAGCACGATCGCTCATCAGTGCCAGGTGAAAGGAAAGTGCAAGTGACACTGCCCTGTCGCCTACAAGGTGGTACAAGATGTGGGGATTGAGGGAGGCGCTGACGCCATTGCGCGGGTTTCACCTGTTCTGCCGTCCCTCGCCATACCCGCCCGCTCCCAACCGGTTCCAGCGGTGGCGCTCCACATGCGGTGGTTTGCGGTTAGGGCGGGGCGCTGACGTCACTACACGGCTGCGCGTTGGCTGCTAGTTACTGAGCGTGGCTCTCTTATCTCCGGGACCGGCGCAGGGTGCGTACATGCTTTCCTCATGTCCGCCGACACCTTTGTGACTAGGACTTTAGCTCGCGCACAATGCCTTTGCCCATGCGGGGAGGGCGTATTTTGTGCTGATCCTGTCCTGACACTAAGCCGACGAGCGGTGCCTAGTGCTCGCGCGAGGTCGTACCACGCCGAGCCGCACTTGACGAAAGCCCAAGCCGAAGGAGATTGCCCAAGCTCTCGCAAGTTGACCCATTGGTTATCGCCAGAGCAAGTAGCATAGCCGCCGGGACTTTTCCTAGCGGTGTGTCCCAGCTTGAGCCTGTGCTCTCGCAACAACGTGCTATAGGTGCCCGTTTCTGTATTTTCGCCCTGGTGCGGGACCCCTTTGGTTCCCCGCCGCGCAGGCGTTTGTGCAGTGCTGGTGCCGACGAATTCAATAAACGGTTTCCGTTAACTCGGGGCATTACTGTGTTTTTGCGTGCGTCCCTCAGTAGGCCCTTGCGGCCTAAGCTCGCGCGCAGCGGTGCTGGGCCCTGTGACGCGGCCCTGTGGCTCGCTAAGCTCGAACCCGCGGTGGTTGGTCTCCTGTGAGACACTAAGAACCCACAAGACAAACCGCCAACAATCGTAACTGCACTGCAAAATTTGGTGCCATTTCCTCCCCTTGTTCATGGAACAAATAAGTGGTGTCCCAAACAAGCAGCCATGATGTACTTTCAGCTTGAGCAATCACTTCCGGTGCATGCCGCCAGCAAGAGATTGGTGTCTGTCACTCAGAAGGAGCCATCACTGGGCATGGATTTGGACACCACGGTTGGGCACTAGTTGCGACTACGACTTTATCTCTGACACGACTTTGATCAGCTTGGAGCTAAATCCTGAGGTGTGCCCAACTTCGAGTGAGAACAGGCAGGTTAGTTGCCCAATAAGCACCAGTCCAAGATGGTATTTTCAGTCGAGATTTCAAGATACAGTTAAACCTGGATATAACGAAATCGACAAATTCCTAAAGAACTTCGTTATAAAGAGGATTTCGCTATATGCAGGTTCGGCACGAAAATTCGAAAAAGAAACGCTTACCGTATTTACTCGATTTTAACACGCCCTCGATTGTAACGCGCACCTGTTTTCCGTGACCAAAAGAGAGGAAAAAAAATCCTTTACAGTACCACGCACCTCATGCTTTCATACAGAAATACAACTATCGCTCAAGATCTACTCCCAATACACTAAAGTTGTGACGAACAAAAAAGTCCCAGTTTCGCCCGAAAGGCGAAGCATCGATTGGGACAGCAAATTAGCAGACAGCTATACGAAATAAGGATAATAGTTTTATCGGCCGCATAAATTTGTAGACGTTCACTGTCCAAGTAAGTTGGTAGACCAATGCCTAAGCACACGTACTACAGCACATGGTCGAAGCTATGGGAGCTAGGCTCGAACTGCGTAGAAGGCGGCCATATTGAAATGCCGATGGCGATATGGTAGCGCAAATTTGAGGTTGTACTTGATTCTAAAGCGCAGGCAATTTTTGGACCCGTTTTATCAGGTCCTAGTGTCAGGTTAGTGAAGTGAAGCGCAGAGACTTGCGCAGTAACCAAAGAGTGGCGCTGCCAGCGCGTTGAAAAAAAAAAGTTTTTTTTTCATTGGCAACATCAACTTGAAAAGGAGAGTTTCGGCTTGGCGGGCTAGGCCAGCTGCAGCAAGCGGCGGGATCAGGTTTGAATGAAGGGTGGGGGAAAGGTCACTCCCGCGGCTGCAAGATCGCCGGGTCGAGGGATGCAGGCCCGCCTTGCGCACGCTCGCACACACGCACACGTGTGCTCACTCTCGCCTCGCAGTCACCGTGAATTCGAGTGCACCAAGTGCAACGCCGTCACTTCGCATTCAGTCGCGGTGGAGAATGTGCTTCCGGTTGCTGCTCGCGCAAAAATGACAAAATTTGGGACGAAATCTCTAGGTTGTCAGCGGGGAAAACTCGTTATTTTGAGGGAGTCTCCCGCTGCCACTTCGTTACGTAGAGGTCTCGAATACATGTGCTTCTATGGAGTAACGGCAATGAATAGAAAAACTTCGCTATATCCAGAAATTCGTTATATGGAGGTTCGTTATAAGCAGGCTTAACTGTATCTGAATTCCAGCACTTTCAAGATAAGGGGTGAAAAATACATGGAGTTGACACCGCCGAGAGAAAAAGTTTCCACTTTATCGATATTTCGAGATATCAGCGTTCGAGATAACGCATATTAACGGTGTTCGCAAGCCGGAAGTGACTTCAATATAACCAGACAAAAAGAGCCAAGAATAGAGGAGCCGAAACACAAGCCTCAATGTAGGTAGCATGGCACCAAGTAACCAAAGCTGGCAATACTGCATATGAAAGTGTGCAAGTCAACAAATGTCTTTGTAAGGCCTGTACTTCCCACGTCCCCTGTGGTAGGTGAACGATGGCTTCACCACGTTTCTTCCTAGTAAGTTTGTATGAGACCTTCCAGCTAAGGATAAGGAAAGATGTGGTGCAGGTGTGTGCTGAACTGAGGTGGTTAGGGCATGTTCTGAAGGTAATCAAACGACACAAAAGACGGGCGGGCAGACAAAGGCCGTCTACAGACAGCAGACCATTGTCTACACTATGTCCGATCTTTGGCGCTGTTCGACAATCGTCAATGATGGGATGGAGAGGGGGATGCTTGGGGAGGGAAAGGGTTATGCGCAGGGGGTACTCTGCTGTAGTACCTGCTGAAACTGTGGGGATTTGATGGTGTCCTGGAGGTGTTCGCTTACGTCGGGTTGCTTGCCGGACTCGGTGGTCGCGGGCAGCAGCTTCTCGACGCGCGACATCAGCTCCTTGTTGTCCAGCAGAGGCTGCAGCACCTCCATGTTGATGGCCGTCGACAGGTCCACTGCAAACACAGCAAATGAACACATAAGCGCCACCGCAGACATCACATCCACATGTGAAACACTCAAGGTTCGAAGAATCAGCTGAGGGCCACACAAAGTCTCTTTTAAGCCCACTGCAAAGAACAAGTACATTCATTGCAAAAAGCGTGAAGGCTGTCGCACTCACCACCAAAGCATGTTAAATCTTATGTGTACAGTTGAATCTCGATAATTCAAACTCGAAGGAGCCCGAAAATTTGTTTGAATTAAAAGAAGTTCTAATTAAAGGAAGGACATATTTTTGAAGTATTCCACCAGCACCATAGCATGAAGCACGAACGGTGCAAACTGTGAAATATCGCGGCGCGCAAGCGCATAAAGAGCGCAACTGCCCACGCCAGCCAACGTCCCGATGACGGCAGAAAACGAATCTTCGGGGCGGGCGCGCGCGGAGACAGTGGAAATTGAGGGAGGAGGGCGGCAGGGAAGCCGATTTGGCCTCAGCAACTCCGCCGCTTCGGTGACTCCCCTCGCTCTCTCTCCCAACTCTCTCGCAGCTCCCTCATCTTTGATAGTCTCCGCGCGCGCGCTGCCGTGCCGGCGCCGACCCAGCGCCAGCATAGCCCGCTCCCTGAAGTTTCGTTTTCTGCCGTTATCGGGAAGCAAGCGTTTGCCGGACTGCGCCTCCGCCGCTGCACTAAGGGGTCTCTCCAAAGCTTTTGCTGTATGGCGTTTGAATGAAGGGAGGGGGAAAGGTCATGCCCGCAGCGGCAAGATTGCCGGGTCGAGGGATGCAGGCCCGCCTCGCACTCACACGCACGCACACATGCGCTCGCTTCGCATTCCGCCGCGGCGGAGAAGGTGCTCCCGGTTGCTGCTTGCGCAAAAATGAAAAAATTTGGGGCGAAATCTCTAGGTTGTCGGAGGGGAAAATTCGTTATATCGAGGGGGTCTCCTGCTGCCACTTCGTTACATAGAGGTCTCAAATACATGTGCTTCTGGAGTAATGACGGGGAATAGAAAAACTTCGTTATATCCAGGAATTCATTATATGGAGGTTCGTTATAAGCAGGTTTAACTGTATTTCAATCCTAAAATTAACGTTCGCCAGATAATTTCACCTGACTTCAATGGTGACCCCGATGGCAGTCCCTTTAGTGGCAGTGTCTCTCTCAGCAGAGGTTAGACTGACAGCAGTTGAAGCGATGCTCGGGTCTGCGGCCGACCAGCCGGCAACTACCGCAAGCACGCGTGCCAATTCTTCTGTGTGCTTGCATGCGGATAGAAAGCTCCGAACTGCACGAATCTGCGTGGCTGAACATTGAACTCGCATATTCAATGTGATCAGCGTGCCTTCCAGTGGCTAATCAAATCAACCTTCGCACATGCTCTCGAGCTTTTCATATGTGCTGCTGTTGTAGTTCCCTCTGTCAGCATCACATTAGTCGTTTCGATCAGTATCGTCGACCTGGATGAACCTTGTACCGATAGAGAGTGTGTGATGTGGGAAGGATACACGCGTCGTCATCAACCATGGCCGGGTCATTCATGAAGGTACCGATGTCTGAAAAATCAAATGTTAGATATTCGATTTGCTAATTGAACTATTCGAACATTCAATATTCAATCTGAAAACAAATATTCGAGTATTCGCACACCCCTATGTAAAGCTGGTGGGGTTCCATTACAACGGCACGGTGGCAGCATTCGAAAAAATGTCACAGCATATCCACGGGGTGAATGATGATGAGTGGGCGAAGCTCCGGAGGGAATCATCGGATCTCCCGCTTAAGGGGACGCTAGCACAAACGCGTTAGAAACGTGCAGTACTCTCTAGTAAGGGGGAGCGGCCACAGCGTCTTACGCAGCCATTTACACATGCCTGAACGTGCACCGCGTTTGCCGACGCCATCACATGATTGCTGAGAGAATATACCCCCCGTATTCATAAACGCTCCTCGACTTGAACTTGACTTGCCACCGCTTTGGGCAGCGCGTTCGAAACGCGTTGAAGGTAAGGCGGAGAGGCCACAGCGTCTTACACCAGCTTCTTACACGGGCCATAACGCGCTAGCACAAACGCGTTAGAAACGCGCTAGAAACGCGGCCTTTCGTTAATGTTGGGTATTTATTGCCATCGTGGTGCGTGTGTCCATGTCCGCTTCGTGGCGTAGTGGGCTAACGCCGCACGCTCGGAAGCGAGGGGTCCCTGGTTCGATTCCGCGCTACGGACACAACTTCGGAATTTTTTTTCTAATTTTTCTCAGACTGGTTACACCCTACTACTACGACGACGGGGACGAACGGGTGCCGCTATAAGGAGTTTCGCCCCTAAAAAGATATTCTGACGCCTGCGACAACTTGCACCGGCCACATTTCATCACTGAATCTTATGCAACCCTTAGCCTTTATCCCTCATATCTCTGAACACTGATATAAACTGTGGCACTCACCATTGACAGATTGTTCCTTGCTGGCCTCTGCTCCAGCTGACTCAGATGGCGGGACTGCAACACAGTGAAGCAAGACGATTAAAAAATATTTTCCATGGGGAAGAAACACTAAACAAATACAAAGCTGCCGATTCACCGCAATTGCAGGATAGCATTGTTGATGTGGCCCCAGACAATACATTAAAATACTGTCAACTGTGGCGCTCTTTCACTTCACCTTTCATTTCTTGCTAATTTACAAGCTGTCCAGTTGAACGAACTTGGAAATTGTCTCATAAGTATCAAAGAAAATGAGCCATTTTTCTTTTCACCCCCTTTTCTTAACAAGTTTTGTATTACACAGAAAATACTCCATATGTCATTCTATATTTGTATTACAAATCTATCACTCTACATGTTTTGTAGTGAAGTGCCCTTTAATCTACGACATCTACAAAAGAGCTTCTTCCTATACAGTGGAATCTCATTGATACGATCTTCACAGGAACCGCAAACTAAAATGATCATTCGAAAATCGTATTATTCGAAATACCGCATTTACTCGCCTAACGAACCCACATTTTTTTTTTCAGAAATGTTGTCAATATGGGGGGGGGGGGGGGTTCATTACGCAGGAAAGAGAAGAAAAGTTACGACAGATTTATAAGAATTAAAATTCCATATCACGATGTAGATAACAAACTCTCTATTAAAACCTTACCTTTTTAGTAAAAGTGCGTACACAATGCATATGTAACCAATTTTTTTTATTCATGTCACTAACCGACCATTTGTTGGTGCTCCAACTCGCTACTACTGTCGTCACTCTCCTCACGAACGTCGCTTGCTGCTTATTCATCGTCATCGGCCTACAATGCATCATCCTCTGTGCCATCCAGGCTGTTTGAAATTCCAGTCATTTTGAAGCTGCGGATGATCATATCGCTGGGAAATTCGCTCCACGCCTCCAGAATCCATCCGCAGAGCATGTCGATGGACAGCCTCCTAATTTTTCCTGCTGGAGTAAGGTCGTGTTCCCTATCAGCCATCTTCTCTGTGTACAGCCACCACACGTTGTCCATGAAAGGTTTATTGATAGACACATCAAGGGGTTTGCAGCACAGACGCCAGGCCACCCGCGATCACGGCAATGTCTGTGCGCATTTCTTTGATTCCGCGCCGGACCCTCTTCTCCAGATGGCCGCGGAAACTGTCGACGACAAGCAGCGATGGCAGAAGAAGAGCCCCCGGACGCCGTCCCCAAACTGTCTTCAACCAGTCCACCATCAGCTCCGCCGACATTCAGCCCTTCTCCTGAGCACGGACATGGATGCCAATGGGAAGAGAGTTCTTGGGAAGAGTTTTTCTCTAGAAAACGACGAACGGCAGCAGCTTCCTGCCATCAGCTGCTATTGCCAACATCACTGTGCACCATTGTTTTTCGGTGCCTGTTGTCTTCACATGCACACTTCTCACACCTTTCAGTTCTACCATGCTGCCTCGCGGCATGTCGAAGTTGATAGTCGTCTGATTGGTGCTCCTAATCTGAGAGAGAAAGAACTCCTTTTCCTGCCGGATCCAAATGACAAACCAATGGAAATCTTGTATTTCGATTTCACAGTACGCCGGCAGCCATTGGCATAATGTTGTGCGCCTTCTAAGACACAGCCCATTTTGACGCACGAATCTCGTTGCCCAACCGCTGCTGGCTTTAAAATCACAAGAAGGAATGACGTGATTTCTGGCTGTGGCCCGCGCGTGGTTCTGAATCAGCTGGTGGGACACTGCACAGCCATCACTGCAGAGCCTCATCACATAGTCCAGAACTTCGTTCTCCACAAGAGGAAACTTACCTTGTTTTGGCCCTCAAAATTCGCGGCAACCTTTTCTTGTAGCGCGAAGCTCGTCCTCTTGTTTTCACCAGTAGCGTACACGCACCGGATCAACGCTGAAATGCCATACAGCCGGGCCGGTTCCAATGCTCCAACGCATGCTTAACGACCTTGAGTTTAAAACCGGCCGTATAGTTAGCGTACCGGCCCATCATAGCTTACGCAGCAGGTGTCCAAGTTCTCCGCGAAACACAAACCATACACAAACAGAAGCAGCGATGGAATGGCAGCGATTTTACGTTGTTTGTTGCTTTGTTTGCACGCTGCGCGCTTGCATGGCGCTACAAGCAAGGAGGTTTCTTTTGCATTCGACAGATGGCACTCCACCACAAAAAGGTGCGACTTCTAAACTGTGACACGCGTCGTTCACGATCACGTCGCGAGCGACTGTTTAGCATGGTTCTTAGACTTTCTTGCATTGTTGCTTGAGATATAATGGCGTGATTTTGCGTTATTGCGATCGTCTATGGCACCGGCAATCGCACCGAAGTAAAGTGAACAGATATTACACACCAACTTTTGAAGTGGGGTGCTCCCCACACACACAGTATTTCCTCAAGGACAAAAGCGGGTGGTGGGTTCATTATGTGAGTGGGTTCATTACGCGAGTAAATAAGATACATTGCTCCTATAAGACACTGGCTGGGAAATGAACAAAAAACGTACTACCCCAAAAAACGTATTACCGTATTTATTCAAATCTAGGCTGACAGTTTTTTTTTTAAATAATCATATACGAAACTTTGGAATCGGCTTAGATTCGAGGATTTTAATAAACGCACCAGTTTTTAACTGAAACTGATAAATATGGTGCATAGTTAGCGCCATCTAGAAAAAGTCAGTATCGCAGCGGCTACTAGCCGCGCCAGTAGCCAACTGAAGTACACGAGCGACGTCGTCATTTTGACCTGTGTCGCATTGGTATGGTGTAGTATCGGCGCGCGGGGTGGCGTTTTCATAATGGCACCTAACAGGCTATGCCACTATAGTCCCGCTTTCTAACGGATAGTTGTGCTAGCCGTAGAGCCATTGTCAAACGTTCAAGCCGAGCGGGACTCCGGTATCGATAAGGAAAATGTCCGTCGTTGGAGGGGGCCACGGGAAACGCTTTTCGCGTTCGCTGAACGAGGATGGCATTTACCCAGGAACATTGATCGTGTGCTCTTTCAAAAAGTGCAGCATCTCTAATGCGCTTGATGGTACTGAATATAGTGCACTGTTTGAAGATGACAGCGATAAGGAAGGTAGCGACGAGGCTAGCAGCGATGGCGACGTAGAATGAGCTCGGCACGTTCATATTTAATAAATGCTGTTTCATTCTGCGCAGGCTGTCCTCACTTTTTTTGTTCGGCCTACATTCGAGGTAAGGTTGTTGTATTTTTTTTCTGGCTTCGGACTGTTAGGGGTCGGCTTAGAATCGGAGTCTGCCTAGATAGAGTAAATCTGGTACGCAGAATCGTATCAACGAAATTCCACCGTATTACAACTTTAGAGATATGGAGCTAATGCTGTGTCAAATCATGCATTGTTCATAAACACTTTTTTGCTTCCAATATGACATGCAGTGGTGGTACACTATGTGGAAAGAGTGTGCTCGTACAAACACGTTACACCACTCCTTCCATGGTGATTAGGTTCAGATATGTGCCATCTTCTATGTGACAACTACTTCTTCGCTGCTATAAATTCTGAAGTCAATGTTACATCATACAGTAAAACTTCCTTAATTCGACCCTCGTTAATTAGGAAAATCTGATAATTTGGACTAGTCCTCTGGTCGCGGCAGGCATAAGCATTATTTAATGCAATCCAACTCTCATTAATTCAGACGTACTTGGCTGCACATCAATTCATTCGGACAACTCTCGGAGCTCTGCCAATGCAGAGTGCCGCAAACCGGTGACGCAAATAAGCAAAAACTGCGCTAGCATCCAACCAAAATGAAGTGGCAGAGCCCAGATCGCCATGTCAGCAGCAGAAATCGTACGTGAATGACAGCAGCGCCGGAACGCTTCATGTCTATTTCTGCCTTCATACCTGTGTTTACTGCTGCGCACAACACCACGTCAGCCGAGTGCCTTCATAACTGCGTAGTCACCATCCATGATCGCGTCGATAGCGACCACGAATTCACCCGCAGTGGTTGCGGCAAATAGTTTCGTTTTCACACATGCAAAGCTGTCAAGGATGAAGAGCACCAGCTACACCGCGATTTCCGGAACCACATTGGATGGACGATCTGGTGGCGACGAGCTCACCGCGAAAAAATAATTGTGATGTGTGCACGGTAGTGAAAAGCGTGTCACCGATGATGACGTGCGCCGTGGCCGTGCTGCAAAAGAAGTCGCGAAGCCTTTGCCACTGAAAACGTTAATCGGTCACGAGATGAGAACTGAAGCTTCCACACTGCCTTTGTGCCAAATAGAAACTTGATTTGTTGATTCCTTCGGTAAATAAAAGTGTGTTGACATCGTACGCATTTGTTTATTGTTTTCTTGATCCCCTCGATAATGCGACATTCAGCTAATTCGGAAATTTTTTTCAATCCCATGAAATCCAAATTATCGAGGTTTTACTGTACAACGTAACACATTCCCATTTCTTGCTTTTGTGCCCATGCATTCCCACACAAACAGAGCAGCTGCACCAGTTTCCCTCCAGATACCATATGCACTCATGTAAGGGCCACACTCATGTAAGAGTTGCACTCCCAATTTTGCAACCTGAACAAAAAACAAGCTGAAAGGAAAGACAGCGATGCTGCAGTGTGCCTGCTCTCTGAGTGCGTAGTGTACAGTGTCTATGGATATTGTCCCGAAAAGTATTAATGTCACAGGCACTTTAAACCATTGATGGCACAGAGGACGACTGTATCCATGAGTGTGCTGCTAAGTCAATCCTTAGCAGCAGTAACTGTGATAGCTGAATTGACTGGACGGGCACCAAGTGCATGATGTGCACGCGTGAACAAATAAATGCATTGTGAAAGTAATAGCATTGGCTCCTTTGTTACAAAGGGATCACATGGATTGCCCATGGCCGGGAAAATTGAATCGAAATGGCCCACTCCTGTGTAAGGTTTGCACCTCATCAAGGTCACAAACAGGATGCAACCCTTACATGACTGTATACAGTGATTATAAGAAACTGTATGCTTGCCACTCACCCTTGATGCCAGAGAGGATGCTTTGGAGGTCACTCAGCTGAATGGCGGGGCCAGACGCGGCGGCACCACCGCTTGAGTTTCCAGCCGTCGTCGCAGGAGTGGAAGCCGCTGCAGCAGTGGTGTCCGTGGTGGCAGTGGCCGTGGCAGTCGAGCTTGCCGCCGTGCTCTGGGAGGGGGCCGTGACTGTGGATGCCGAGGCGGCCTCAACGGAGGCTGCACCCCCACTGGTTGGTGTGCCACTAGAAGAGAGAAGTGAGAAAGACGCAAGTTAATAGCTTCGCAAGTTACCTTAACGGCCAACCTCAGCAAAATTTCAGTTCAGCTAAATTGGCTTACAGATGAGTAGCATATACTACTGAAGCAACCTTTGCAAATCTGCAGTGCTGATAATGGTCTAATTTTCTTATAAATAGCCTTTAAATAGCACCTAAGCAGACGACGCATGCACCTGGTGGTTAGAGGATACGATGCAAGCCCCAGCACGTCCCCTCCAAGATCTTTCAGTGCACAGGTTAGAGTTGTTTCTTTGCAGTGCTGTTTATTTTGGGCTATGTATATTTTTGTTTGCAGCATGCTATCAGCAGTAGGTGACTGCAGCTGGAAGACTTGCAAGCTTGCTTTTCTAAATCAGCATAATGCACTTGGTTTTTCCATACCGGTGACTCTGGC
This sequence comes from Dermacentor silvarum, assembly GCF_013339745.2. Classification (NCBI taxonomy): domain Eukaryota; kingdom Metazoa; phylum Arthropoda; class Arachnida; order Ixodida; family Ixodidae; genus Dermacentor; species Dermacentor silvarum. The sequence goes on from NC_051157.2 coordinate 97,695,869, forward strand.
TAAATGGTGCTTGCATGCCTCAGGCATGTCGGTGAGTCCTGAATGCGAGGATACATCTGGCAAAACAGCTGTCGCTCCACAGCACAATTTCCTGAACTGAGTCACCTACAGGAAAGTAGGCTATATGGCTGCAAACTTCAGTGCCGTCTTCATCACGAAGTTCTCCCTTTCTTTGGGCTGCCTTCTCTGACATCACAGTAGACAACTTTCCTTTTGTCATAACAAAGATAAAAATTTAATTATGGGGCTTAGCATCCCGAAATTGCACAGTGGGTTACGAAGGACACTGCAGTGGGGGCGGTTCCAGCCCAATTTCAATCTTTAATGTGCACCCAGAGCAAAGTAAACACGCACTTGCATTCTGACCCCATCAAAATACAGTAGTGGCAGCAGGGAATCGAACACACGGCCTCGCGCAAAGCAGCAAAATGCCTCAGCCCCTAAGCACGCACGGTGAATGCCAAAACAAAGTGGCATGCAGTATCCTACACCACCTGCACACACCTCTGGCTTCCTCCTGATCGCCCTCCACCCAGCAGAGAAGTCAGGTTGGCCACTCCTCCAACACCTCCAATACCACCTGAAGACAAAACACATTGAGAATAAGTGCATGTCGATCCAACGCAGATGTTGCACGTGAAGCAAAGTTTCTTTCCGTGAAGCAGTGAATTAAATGTCACAAAAGTAAATGCAATTCATAAAAGTTTTTATTGTCATCCTAAGCAATGTGTAATGTTACGTAACGTTTATGTTCACGCACCGTAGAAGACAATTTCTATGTCATGCAATGTTTATGTTAATGCTGGTTACAAGATGTGCCGAAATCCAAGCAGCACTTCGTGTGAATGCACACTGTGAGACGTCAACGCAGTGACGTCATGACAAGATGTTTTATGTTTGTCGAGGAAAGAATGGCGAGGAGAGGCGTTTGCTAAGAGAAGTACGATGAGACAGACAGTAGCGAGGTTGACAAGTGTTCTCCCATTTCATTCCTGCGTATGTGGTCTAATGGAAACTGGCGCATGCAAGTATTGTTGTGCGCATGTGCAGTCTCGCACAAGCCACTACGTTGCAAGACGTACATACCAGTCGTCTCAAAAAGCTACTTGGCATTGGCATGTGAAATTATGCGAGTGTAGCCTAATGGTTAGAACATCGGGTTGTTGTGCTGAGAGACCAACATTCGATCCCACCATCAAAAACGGAATTGTTTAATTTTATTTTATGTGTGAGAGTTATTCAGCAAGACAGCAGAGCAGCCACAGTATGCAAAGCCCGGGAAGGTTCGCTAAGAAAGCTTCACTTTGAAAGAAGACAACAATATGGCTGCTCACCATGGCACATGCGAGCGCGTGTGAATTTTGAGAAATAGCATGCTTAGGACTTTGCAAGAGCAACATAAACATGAAGTGTTGAATGCTTTTGCTCGACATCATAGCAGGCCTTCTTTTGTAAGCATGTCATCACTGTATGTGGCGGAAAAAAGAAATCTTACATTTTTTTTACGGTTAGAAGTTAGTTGTTGCATTTCTGCTATGTGCTGCCTTCATGTTTGTTTGTTTTTTTGTTTGTCTGCTTGTTTGTGTGTATGTGTGTGAAGCTTTTTTAAGCCAAATGGCATGAAAAATTAATTAGCAGACTTTCGCTCAATGACGCGCTTCTGTGAAGTAATATTGACTTAAGATTTCACGATGGTCAATGCTGAGACGCATTTGCCCATCGCACAATCCAATGTGCATTGCATGTCGCCATGTACAGATGTCACATGCAGCCTTGACAGTGTGGTGCCGGCAGTTTAGGCTGTTTTGTGCGAATTCATCTCGGAGCTTTCTGCCTACAAGCAAGCTCACCCTATTCCTGTCCAAGTGCACAAATGATCTCCATAGGTGTTCTCGCGGTAGTTGCCCGTGTGTGTGTCTGGCCTGATCACCAATGAGCCACTCGTACGAACATATTAGTCACAATTTTCCCGTGACAGCTTGCTGTCCGTCACTACACCAACCAGTGCCATATTTTCATGGTGGTCACACTGCTCGACACTGTCCAGGCCATTAGGCCTATCCAGCCCTGGCCCGTCAGGTGTCGGCATCCAAAGTTAAATTTAGGTTCCAAGTTGATCCCAATTAATTTATAGCAACCGAACAACATTCGGAAAGCCTAGAAATGAATCACCAATGAAAGCAATTGCACAAACTTTGTTCACAGCCATCTTGGTGACCTCGTGTGTGCATATGTCCAAAAAAAATGTGGTTGATCCCTCTTATATAGGAATCGGTATAGAACACGAAAGTGAAACGTGTCTTCACAGAAGTAGTGTAATGTTTATTGCACATTGATATATAATGTCTATTGATGTTTTGTGGCTAAAGCGCCCTTAGGCGTTGATGCACCCACGCTCACGCCTGGTGGCACGTCTCCTCCATCACGACTACCAACGTCGATGACCATGAGCAACCGTCGTGCATATGGAAGCTGCACTACGCTGCACACGCTAGCACAACGCGAAAGACGAAGCACGTAACTGACACACTAATACAACGCGCAAGACAAAGCACGTAACTGAATCGTCACCGAGTCAAATCAGCGCGTACAGCGCGTCGTAATTGCAGCCTCCGCGATCAACTTCAGAAACATTTTCAGAGCTAATTGCGGAGGCCACGCTCCGCTGTGCTGAGTACGGTGAACGCCACCTAGGTGGCGTTGGTAGTGCTTCTTGATGCCAGCGTCCCTTCGAATGCTGGCATCGAGGCGTCGTAGTGCTGAGACCACCGAAGCGTTCACTGTCGGTGCGCGTTAGTGTCATAATGCAGTACTTCTCTTTTCTGCTCGTAGGCGGCGGCACCGCCCCGAGCAAGAGCGCGGGTACACGGAGGAGTGTTAGATATATAAGGCGCGTCTGTGTAGCTCTCTGCAAATGCGCTTGTGGCGCAATGGGTTAAACGCTCGGCGATCTATCGTCGCGGACCGAGAGGTCGTGGGTTCGATTTCCAAATTTTGCATGTTTGTGGAACTTTTTCTTCTGGTTTCTTTCTTTGTATTATGTTCGTGTGACGTATTTCCGTGACGGAAATACGTCAGTGAAGTCTTGGTGGACCCCGGCATAAAACACTTTCGTGTTAAAAATTTAGCAAGACACCATATGGGTGTCTAAATTTTCAATCACCTCTATATACTGGTTTTATGGAGCATGTGATGGTGCCGCAAGGAAGTCGGAATAACTGGAGAGGATTGAAAAATCAGGCACCCGAAAAATTTACCCACAATTGTAGTTCATAATCAACACCCTGTCCAGTGTCTTGCATTTTCTTGTCCCATTTCTGCAATGTTTGCCCTGAAAAGGTGCACCCACCAGCTCATTCGGCCATATCACTGCTAAGTGTGCAAGTGCAGACAGCATCCAGATGGCACAGCAACATTATGCTGAAACTCCGGTGTTTTTCATGTAATGCACCACAACGCACCAAGGAGCTGGACAAGCTGGGTCTGACTCATGTTGTTCAGCAGGTTCTGCAGGTCGTCATCTCCAATGTTGGGCAGCTCCGAGTGCAGGTGCGAGCCCGAACCGCCAGTACCACTGGATCCAGTCCCACGGCTAGAGCCTGGCACAGGCGGGTTGTTGAGGTACTCATTCACCTTCCGCACCAGCTCGTCATCCTTGTCCTCCTTCGGTTCCTGAAAGTGCATCAAGACACCTTTCACGAATGACATCAAGTTGCTGTTACACCAGTAGTGCCTTTAAACGCACTAGATAGTTGCAAGATTCTTTATTCATGTTACTAGTGCGATAGAAATGAGATACATAGGAGATGTGACTGCAAATCGCTATGTCTCCACATTGTGTCCCATTTCTACTGCGCTATGCAACATGAATCAAGAACCATTACGCAAACAATGCAACATCGACATCATGCGATTGCAATCACCATCTTTATCATCATATCCTCCCAAGACACACAGGCCACGCAAGGGCACAATCACCTTGCAAATCGGTTCTTATAACTGACTGATATGTTATGAATGTGAAAAATCAATTTTTTTGTTGAAATATCCCTGTTGGATGCTAGAAGCGGGTAAAAACTGCTTTTGTTTGCCTAAAAGATGAAGCTGCAAGACTGCGTGGTTCGTTGCCATATTTGCACTGCATCCTGAATTTTCATGCATTTCACGGTATTCGAAACACACTTCTTGGTTGCTCTCCATCGTCTGTGACGACACAGCGACCTATGTCAAGTTATTGTTAACTTTCTCGAATGCTGGCAGCATGAATGACTAAACCCCTTCTATCAGAGAGTAGAACTAACTGGACCCTTCAGTCACGAGCACTCAGACTTAAGGAAACTTTCTAGCATTGGTCGAGGAAATAATACATGCATAGCTGTTCATCACTAATCGCACACCTCATTATGTACATTTTTGAACTATATTACGTTCTATGTATTCTGATTTCGCACTTGCGTCACAATTGTGCTCCCTTCCTTTTTGCCGACTTAGTTTTGTTATACTTTTACTGTGTTCCAAGTACTTTCATCCTTTATATTGTTACAGTTGACTTGATGAGTAATTATTGTAACACTGTATTGCATTGTGTTTTACATACCTGTCTTATGGATCTTTTACACTGTACTCATGTATGTGCCCTCCCTGCTATGATCTCGTGTGAGATCAGCAGTATTGTTAAATAAATAATAAATAAATAATAAATACACTTCCACAGGCATCTGACTTCATATAGAGTATGAATAGGTTATGTGATAGCTCATGGATTATCCTTGAAAAGGATTCAAGGCAATGTGCAAGATAATGTACGAGGGGTTTCAGGAGGATATCCTCCCAAGACCCATCTTACCACGCATGTAAAAAGGTGACAGTTGACAGTTTCAAGGTTCAAAAACACCTATGAGGCATTTCCATATGACACTATGTTAGTGTCACAAAGCCGGACCTGGTATCGTTGACATTTACATGATGTGATGATACGGAGCGACATTTGATGGCGTCATGTAGTTTTTTAAAAAGGCTAGGCATGATGACATTGCTCATAAAAAAATAAAAACAAGAGGAGCTTCGTGTGCTCTCGTGTGGTAATAATAATTCAAAATTATGGGGTATTACAATCCAAAACCACCATCTCATTATGAAGCACACCTTAGTGGGGGACTCTAAATTATTTTGACCACGTGGGGTTCTTTGACGTGCATCTAAATCTAAGTGCACTAGCGTTCATGCATTTTGCAAAATTCAGCCACCGCAGCCGGCATCTAACTCGCGACCTCGAGCGTAGCAGCACTATGTCATAGCCACTCGGCTACTGCGGCAGCTACCACACATGGTAGCATGGCACAAGAACCAGTCAATCTATCATGACCTTATGATCCCCTCTCCTTGGTATTCCAACTAGTTCATAGGAACAAGTATTATATTAAATTATTAAGGACACTCTGATTCTTGCCAGCATTTATTTAGAGTATAAAGGTTTCGACCTTCAGTTAGCATAAGAAAATAAAATTGAAAATATTACATCAGTATTACTTCAAGGGCAATTTAAAGGGCATTACATAACGGGGAATGGAGAACAAGCAATGATAAAAAAGTAGTGGTGTGTGGATATTCAAAAATTTTGAACACCATCGAATATTATATTTTGAAAATCTGTATTCGATTAGAAAACCACGTATTCAAAGTTTTTTCAAATATTCATTAGGATACGATTACTCAAAACAAATTGAATATATTGCTCACCGTGCAGGAGCTGACACAGTTCTCTGCATTTGTTTATATCTAATCTATGAACACGTGTCTGACGTTGTGCTGATTTTGTGTCGCTGGCAGAATTTAGCACAAAGTAAGCCCAGTCCACCGGACAACTAAGCTTTGTGAAAATGCCAACCCCAGTGGCAAGGGTCGCTGGTTTGTGAACAGTGAGGGGAGCTCATCGAAAGGGCATCAGGGCAATCGCACAAAGGAGTCCAGCTGCAATAAGAATGCGCTTTCCGCTAATATAGGTCCAATAAGTTGATCCACAAGAGCTATGCCAGTCCACACGGCTTCACTTTGCAAACATGCCAGCTGCCAAACGACCACACGGGCGTGCGGTGGGAACCTCAGCATAGTTTTATCACACTACTATTATAACATTTAAACAGAGAGTGAAGGGTAATCCACTACTGCAATTTGCACCCAAGCTGGACCAAAGGCCTGAACAGATTTCGCGTGCGATGGGCATTCTGCGATGGCATTATCATAATGCCTGCACGCATTGGGGCATAATAAAAGGTGCTATTCAAAACGAGTGCGGATACATTACACAGGCTTACTTGGGACTATAATCAAAACATCATTTTTTTACGCCCCCTTCACACCCTACATTATATTTGTGGTTGCATTATATTCTTGTAAATGCAGTACTTGGTCAACAGTGAGTCGGTCGGATGTCTCACACTGAAGGAAAACAATAGAAGGGGGCTTGCCACAAAAGCTGTGCTCATGCTTGCATGTGGCACAAAATATGCAGAAAATACAAGACGCTGTGTTCTTGTGGTTGTTTTCTAAGCAACAGCCATAGCAAACAGTACAGCAACCCTTCATTTTGGTTTGGTGCTAGCGCAGCTTTAGCCCTGCTCATGTTTGCAGCACTAGGCACATTTCTGAGCTGATTGGTTGACAATAAATGCACTGAGTCACAATTGGTGCAGGGCCAAAAACCTTATTTTTGGGGGGGCTTTACGTGCCAAAACCAGTTCTGATTATGAGGCACGCCGTAGTGGAGGGCTCTGGAGGGCCAAATACCTCCGAATTGACGAACAAGAAGAAGGGGAACAGAGGGGCCCAATTTTTGCTAGTCACAATTGAAGCCAACAGTCAATGACACTAAGGAAAGCATAGGGTCAATTGTTTTCATTTAAATGCATAAATAATAAATAAACAATAATGTCAATTCAGCTCCCTCAAGTCCAGCAGTCACAGCAGTTCAGAAAGAACTTGTGCGTTCAATTCGTGGCGCATTGAATAAGTGCACTTGGGAAAAGCCACCCTGCCTCACCTGCATCCAATAAAAGCATCTCCGACTGGACGACTTGAACTTCAGGACGTACACTCGGCCTGTAGTGCACTGGGTCACTTTCTTGAATTCAGCATCGTCAGGGAAGATGATCAAGTCCTGCGGAACACATTTCCACATTATGGAAAGTATACACACCCAAACGCAGGCTTGAGCATAGCAAGTGAACCAGCCCAGCATGTAAGGCACCTTCTCGCGACTTAACCAAAAAAACACAGATCCAACGCAATTAGGAACTAAATGATGCGAAGTTTGTTTGAGTTAGCCAGGTAGCAGCAGTACAGCAAATGACACGAGCGAAGACTTGTTGCCTGTAGCCGTTAGCTGCCTGCATCACGAAAACGAAGGTGACGTACGATGACTGTTCAGGGAAGAATGTTTGTGAGAGGTGTGAGGACAGAGAAGTATGATGCATATATAAATACATTTAAGGCTTCATACCCCTTGTGTCACAGTGGCACATCCATTCTGGGGGATTGGCCAATAGACACACACCAAGTGGCACAAATCCAGTTGCACATAAGCAGTGACCCACGTCGTCTGCTAGGCCCAGACCGCAGTCAGCAGCAAGTTGTCACTCGTCACGGCAGCCGTCAGCACATACCGAATAGCCCAAGCTATCCATGTATACGCACAAATACATCTGGCTAAAGAACGAATATGAACGGCAAACCCTGGGGAAGAGGCAAAGATAGTGGCGCTTAAGAAGTTTAATTGAGGGCTTGAATGTCTCGAAACTGCACAGTGAGTAATGAGGGATTGTCGTAGTGGAGCACTCCCGATTAGCTTTGACCACCTGGGGTCCTTTGAGCACGTAAATCAAAGTGCACAAATGTTTTTGTATTTCGCACCCATCAAAATGTGGCCACCGTGGCCCGAAATAAGTTGACTGATGTAGTGTATTCAACGCCTCAAAGCAACATATAGGCTATCAGAGATGGCATAGTAAAGGGCTCTGGCTTAATTTTGACCCCCTGGGGTTTCTTAATATGCACCCAAAGTACGATACACGAGCGTTTTCACATTGCAAGCACACTGGAACATGGCCAGTGCAGCTGGGAATCATATCCGTGACCTTGTGCTGGGCAGCATGCTGTCGTAGCCACCGAGCTATCATAACAGGTGGCATTCTGTTAAGGCTGAGCGCAGTGAATTTCAACATACAATGCAGCAAGGCCCAGAAGGCAATGCTTGCTCTCCAGTAGCAGTGTTGGCCTCAAAGGACAAAATGCAATGCCAAAACCAGAAGTGAACTGCCATCGGCACTCTGCACAGCCTCACATGCAAACAGCTAAAGGTTGAGACATCCACTGTCCCGAAGTACTGATGCTAAGTACTGGCCAGTGGTGTGGCACGTGGCATTTGACAAATGTCTTATTTTTTTCGCAATGTATGAACATCTGAAATACTGACAAAAGATCACAAATAGCCGAACTAACAATCACTGATTAACACTTTCCAATTTTGCTTATGCTCTGGAAATTTCTGGCCTCCTTTTCTAAGCAAAGATCATAAAAAGTACCATCTGTAAGCATCTCAAATGTCAAGGTTACTGCATAAAAAGTTTAAAGCCAAGCTGTCCTCCCCATTTTATTTTACTATATAGGCTCATAGTATACACCATGTATCAAAATCACTTCTTGCACTAAACGCGGTTAATTTGATAAAGAAAATTTTAGTGTCAGTGGGATTTGAGAAGCTTCATTTCAACGTGAATTCCCTTCTTTCTCCGAAATATGGCATCGCACACATGACACATTTCGTGCAGGCAGGAGGCAAGTTTTGCAGATATGCCACCAGCACAGCTCAGGTACGCTGCGCAGATGTTGGGGCCAACGTGCAACACCACGTTAAAGATATCTTTTCAATGATCTTTTTTAAAATACAAGGTTACAGCTGAGAATAATGTCAGAATACATGACTGGCCAAAGTGTAGAGCTTGTTATTCTTAAAAGCTTTCTTCCAGAACAAAAATTTATCCACAGTGGAACTCCTGTTTTTCTCTTCAAAAACACCATCTGACCTCGATAAGTGGGTTGCCCACATCAAAGGTTTGAGCTATGATTGCTCCCTAAGCGATGAGAGAAAAGGGTGTCACACGGGGAATAGATGAGCCATCTCATTCTGAAGCACAGATGCACAAAATATTGGTTTGTGACAGGCAATTTCCATATTTCAAAAAAACTAAGGGAAAGTGGACACCTTTGTACTCGCACTTTGTATTCGTACTCGCATAGTGACCTCCGAGCTTGACCCCCAACTCCTAAATCTTGACCAGACTATATTTTTACTTCGAGCATAAACTATGACATAAAATTGTAAACTATGAGCAAGAGTTTCTAGCTGGAACAAAGCTTTGCAGGGCAGCCAACTTTAGGAACCTGGACAATAGTCCATTGTGTGTACACTTTTCCACAGCCCAAGTTCAGCAGTTGGGCCACAAGATTAGCTGGCCCTCACCACAGCAAAAAATAATAATAATAATAATAATAAATAAATAAAAAGAAGGCCACAGTTTCCTAGTCTTGCTTTTGATTAACTCCTCTATCAGGTTAAAACGCAGCACGATTGGGACAAGTACAAGTGAAAACACAGGACAAGCGCTTGCAACATGTTCCCTTTTTTTTTTCTTAAATCTTGTCTTCATCCCAGTTGTGCTGTGTTTCAACCAAGCATCTCATTTTCACAGGAAGCAGAAGCACTGAATACAATCATTTCCTCACACAGCTGAAACAGGCTGCACTAAAGCCCATTTCACATGGTGCGATGTTGTAATGCATTTTTCGCAGCTACGATTTCCGCAAATGCGAAATTCGCAATCCTGTTTCACATGGATCCACGGCAGCTGCGTTTTTCGCATACTTGTAGCACAGGGTTTTCAAACTTGTATATTGTTCGGTGTATGTTTTACCAACTTTCTTTTGCTAAAATAACGACTCTGCAATCTTTCTAAACTATATATTTAAACTCTTGAAAGCTTTATTAACATAGTTAATGAAACAAAAAAAAAAATAAACAAAGCGAGCCGCCTCCTATTGGTTGTCTGTTTCCACTGCATCTGCGTTTTCGCAGAGAAGTTCAGCCGCCGAACATCGAAAAATCGCACGCACGATACGTCCGGCGGCCTATTTCCCGTAGCTGCGAATTCGCAGACAAAATCGCACCATGTGAAACGGGCTTAATGAAATGCCACTGATCAAATGTGTCACAAAACAGAACCATTTTCTTCTGATATTGTAATAGCTAGACTGCAAAGCAGAGGCACAAAATCTGCATATGGCTTTTTAGCATTTAGCTGCACCAGGGAAAGATAAATCACTGCTAATGAAACAGATCCAATGAGACCGAGAAAGCACAGTGTTTGCACCCCCCCAGTTTCTGCTTCTTACATTTATTTCAACAAGTGGGTATGTAGTAGTGCTCAGTACTTTTCACGAGGCACAGTTAACATGTGAGTGATATCATGAATGCATGCTACACCGGTTTCGCTAAGCAATTCTGTGCTTGCTCCTGTTATTGTGAAACGACTTTGAGACATTGCACATTTGATGTCTGTGCGGGTCAAGGAATTCTGCACTTTCGTAGTCAAAGCAATAAAGCTTTTTGTCTCAATAACCTGAAAACTCAATGTGCCCCTTTTCTGTCTATGTTCAATGCTGCCCCATCATTCCACACTTAAAACTACGCGACGCGGAATCGAATTAATTTCGCCGTGCTACATCTGGTCACACTGTACTTCCGCGTTGTCTGAAATGATCCTGAAACAGCAAAGCAAGCACTTGGATCACATTCCTGACACCAATCCTACAAATTAAAACATCATATGCTACAATTTAGCTCAAGTTGTTATCACCTGCGAGGCGCACTCAAACATACATGTTCTGTCAGCTTCTTCGTACTTCTTCGAGTTATCAGCTTCTTCGTACAGCTTCTTCGAGTTATTTGCAGACATTGCGATCGGGCATGATTTGGCGGAAACGTTCCGCTAAGAGCACGGGGACCAATTTCGGGAGCAACCGCCGAATAAACAACAAATCGCAAGCGTCATGTTGTCGGGCACGGATCTTGCGCCGCGTCGCTCACTCGACTACGCGTTTCACAAATGCAGATTGCTCGCAGCGCGCAGCTTAGGGACAAGTTCGTTTTACACTACTCAGACATCGTGCAGCGGGAAACGCGGCCCAGTATAATTAGGTACGATAATTTAAAAAAAAAGCTCACATCTTCCACAGATCCCGTGGTGCGGTCTTTCCAGCAAAAATGCATCAGCGAGTCCTCGCTCTGGTGTACGTAGACGGTTCCCTTGCGCTTGTCGGGATGGACCATATTGCCCTTGCGCGTCATCCTGCCAGCCCGAAACTCGACAAGGTACTTGCTGTGGTTCTGATTGCCCGAGGTCGAACCGAAGAGGAGTCCCCTAGTCATGTTGGAGTTTGTTCTTGAGCTACAACTTCGAAACCGGCGACCAAAATGACTCAGCGACTGGCTTGTGTACGGCGAGATTTGTGCCCGAGTGTGTTCTCCGATGCGCACGTTTCGTATAAATGTCTGAACCGCGCGGCTTTTAGAGCTGCAACTTATCTGTTCACGTTTAAGTATATAAAAAAACAAAAACTCTGAAAGGTTTTTTGGCATTTCACAAGTGTAAAAATGGCTTCAGGGATAAAGACAGATACGGCAATACGGGTTCTTGTAAGACGCAATCACGACGAGTACGTTGCCATCGTACTCGTATCCGTCCTTTTAGTTTCTGTTTCTCGCAGCGGTAACATAGGCGGTAATCGCTGCGTGTCTTGTTTTCCATGGCGACAAACGAAAAAGCTCTGAAAAGGGTCGAAAATGTAGGCTTTATAGGCGCGGGAAACATGGCCCAATGCATCATAAAAGGCATCAGGAGCGCAGGTAAGCACGTGAATGGACGTCAGTCGTGCCGTAACCGAAAGAATGCAAGCGGCTCGCCCCTATCTCTTCGTTTGTTTTTCACGCAGGTATAGCGTCCAAGAACATTTGGGTTAGTGCTCCATCTATGAAGAACCTGGAGACCCTAAAGGTTGGTTCCTGACATTTCAAATAATGGATGTCAAGTGCGCTAAGTATGGCCGATTTCGTCGCGTCACGCGCGAGCATCTTCCGTGCTCGCGCGACATCCATCACCCGCACCGTGCAGCGTGCGTTCAGGCGGGAGATTCGAACTTTAAAATGCCGTGCATATTCGACGCCGTGTATATTGGGCCTCCATTTGTGGCTGCAACTGCTGTGCATGTTTCACTAAGCTGTACTAGTTCTGCACCGATTTCGTTGCAGGTCTTTCTTCTGTCATACGTCCTTTCATTTCTCGCCGTCAGTAGATTGGCAAAACGGGAATAAAAAAGGGGGCCTCGACTTCTATTATTTTTTCGTTTACATAGCTGGACGTGCTCGCTCTGCGTGCGCTGTACGCATCACGACACTTAAATCGAAAATGGGGCCTAAAAAAATTACTCGCTCCCGCATAATTGTGTATTCGTATCTTAATATTCCTTTTCTTTATGTGTGAATTACATGCACGCACGTCAAATGATTTTTGATTACATAAAGGTGGTTACATGCATTGGTCAGTAGCATTGCATGGCATTATAAAGTGTACCAATTCTTCCCAGGTATTTAAATATCTAAATACCATTTTGCAGTCGCGGGTGCTAGCTGTGAGAAGTATCCCTATAGCCTTCATAGTGTTGTCCGCTAAGTATAGAATGGAGTACAGTTCAACTTTGTTCTAATGAGACTGGTTATAATGAACCAATGGATATCGCGAAGTAATCCTAATTGCCCTTGAAATTTCCATAGGAACCGATGCACTTAAAGTTAAGGAAGCGGAAACTTCCCATAAATGGATAAAAAACATTTCTATAGTTTACATAAAAGATTTGCTCATCATAGCACATTAGCAAGACTGAAATTTGATGGTGTATTGCATTGCTAATAACTTGTTTGATAAAGCAGTTCAAAACACTTCTGTGAGCTGTCGCACACTAAGGAAATGCTGATAAAACCTGTTGCTTCGTTATTTCTGTGCGCAAGGCAGTTGACTGTGACAATAGATTAGCATTGGAAGCTGCATTCGAGAAAGTCTTCTTGCTGACGATGACGCTGCAGAGTATAATCGGTGGGCCTTCAGCAGTGGACCGCGGGCTTTTGCATTGGCCCTGACCTGCCCCGTGGTCACTCATCACAAAGAATCCCCTTCCCCCAACTCCCTCCCCTAGAGGGCAATGATGGCTGTGAGGACAAATAATAGTCATAATGAAGTTATGGATATGAAGAAGTAATTTCACCTCCGCATTCAACTTCATTTATAGCAAGGTGTATATAGATACGTGCCAGTGATGTTGATTGGTACTGCATGCACGTTACTGATGCCACCTGGTTTCTCAGGAGGAAGGATACAACACGACGCAGCGAAATGGAGATGTGATCAAGAAGTGCAGCATAGTGTTCCTGTGCGTGAAGCCACACCTGATGGACGTCGTGGGTGCCGAGGTACAGCCACAGCTGACAACCAACCACCTTGTCATCAGCGTCGCAGCTGCTGTCAAGATTTCTCACCTAGTCGCTGTATGTGCTCACTAGTTAACCTCCATAAACATTTTTGAAATAAGTGCAAGTAGCACTGAATCGGAACATAAGCAAAGGCAAGGAACATACATCATCGCTAACTTTCTCTTAACATTCACTTGAAAACAGCATAGACTGTATACATAGCGTGTGTAAACCCGCACACATTTGCATGTGCGCATTGTGTGCACTCTTTCCTTGTCTTTGTCTGCTTTAGTGCTGCTTGTATTTATTTTGTCATGTACCAGCATGCCCGAATTATTTTAAAGTGAACCTGCTCAGTTGTAAAAAAGCATCTCACAATGCGCACTCGGAAATTATTTCGATTTCTAAACAAAGTTGTGAGAGGGAAGTGAGACGCCAAATTCTACGGCAGCTCATGCCAAGTTCATTTGCACACGAGAAGCATCAGCATGTCATTTTTATTAATATATGTACGTGGTGTCACAGTATCTCCTTTTGTATATGCACATCTACCAGATGCTCTTGCGATAAGTAACTTTAAATACAGCAGGCTTAGAGGTGTATAAGAGGTTGTGAGTGCACACAGTCTTTTTGTCACTTTAATGTAACTATTTCATATCAAAAATTTCAACTAGTTGGTCTAGCTTATTCAGTTGATTTTATGTAGGTTTTAGACGTTTATAAACTGCGCAAAAAAAAACGAAGACACAAGAAAGAAAACACACACGACACCACGAGCGCTCATGGTGTCGTGTGTGTTTTCTTTCTTGTGTCTTCGTTTTTTTTTTTGCTCAGTTTATAAACGTCTAAAAGCTATGAACCAACTAGCCCGCCAGAACGTCCTACTTTATGTAGGTATTTGCCACTGCATTCTTGAGTTGTCACCAACTACACTCCATTTCATACTTATCAGGCAACTATAATGATATGCCGAGAGCATTCGGTTTTTTGTGGCTTGTTAAGGTTCTAACCGCAATTACAAATACTAGGGGGTTTTGTTATCAAGCCTGTTCGTTAAATCTCATTTAATCAATTTCATGCCTGGTATGAATAGCAAATGTTTTTTGTAGAAATCTTGGTCAAACTTCGTCTAAGTTGGCAATTTACAGCGATGTCAAAGAACACCTAAGAGAATTAACATATTTCTTTCATTGCAGGTGCTTCGCGTGCCATGTCGAGTGGTGCGGTGCATGCCCAATACGTGTGTGACAGTGGGTGCAGGTGTGTGCGCCATCAGCCGCGGTCCTGGTGTGGATGCGGATGATATTGCGCTAGTCACCAGTTTGCTGGGCAGCATTGGTCTCTGCGAGGAGGTCTCAGAAAGCATCATGGATGCTGTCTGTGGACTCAGCGGGTCAGGGCCGGCCTATGTGAGTTTTTGGCACATATCTCACACATTCCGTGCTTACAGGGACTGGATTTTATTGCCAGACATGAAATCAATGGTTTGACGGCATCTCGTCTGGTCAAGTAGTAAATTCATGTCAAACGAAAAAGCAGGATGCCGACGAAAAAGTTTTGGTTGACAAGTATTGTATATTCTGACTGCCATAATTGCCAAGGAAAGAAACTGTATCTCACAGCAGTATGTCAAGTCCCTAGCCGTCCAGACCATGAGAAAAACATTGAATTGCTACAATGTCAATATTTTGCCTGCATACGCAAGTTGCCTAGGTTGGGTTTACCTACCTAAGCTCGCTGTTTCGAGCGGTTTAAATTCTGTAAACAAGCCAAAATGTGTGATACTTAATAACCACACCCGTTTAGTTGCCGTCCTTTTCTTTCTTTTGACATTATTTCCTGACGTGTGTGGATGTAATGTTTGCACTAATATCCCCTCCCCCAGTGTAAGGCAGCAAAACGGATGCAACCTGGATACCCTCCCCGATTTTCTTTTTCTTTCTTTTTCTCTCTCTCATGCATATACAGGTCACTGTAGTCCTAAAAATGTTTTGCCCAGCTTTTCTCATGACTAGCTTCTAAATTTTTGTATGGATGAGAATCATCTGCATTCGAAAATCTCCGTCACCAGTCGTCCTTCAGGTGCGGGAACCTCAGTCATTTGCCACATTGATTGCCGGTTTCTTACTTCGTCACTCGCCTTCCTCTGTAATTGCACCCCGTTTTCTAGTTGTGGAGATCCGGGGTTTCTTTAAAAGCTGAGCAGATGGTAGAATGTGATGATGCGGCCAGCCAATTTTTGGCACATTGGTTGTGGAACATAGTAAGCAGCCACTAATCATGGCGGTCCTGAGACTGGTTCGAGTGTAACCAGCGGATGCCCAGTTGTCAACAAGCTTGAGTCCTCCAAACAGAGGTAAATTGAGCGGATAATGTCGTGTCGCTCTTTATCTGCTGCCTACAGGTATGCCTGGCAATCCAGGGAATGGCAGATGGAGCAGTCAAGATGGGTATGCCAAGGCAGCTAGCGCTGAAGTTTGCTGCACAGACCATCATGGTAAGCCCGCCCACTGGCCTCTCCCATTTCCTTCCCAAATTTCAGTAGTCATACCTCATTATAACAAAGTTGCATCTGAGACACACATGCCTTCGTTATGTCTGATTACAGTGGAACCTCACTGATATGATTCTGCGTAATACATTTTTCGAGATGATTCGTCTTTATTCTTTTCCTGATAATACGATTTAG
This sequence comes from Dermacentor silvarum, assembly GCF_013339745.2. NCBI lineage: Eukaryota > Metazoa > Arthropoda > Arachnida > Ixodida > Ixodidae > Dermacentor > Dermacentor silvarum. The sequence goes on from NC_051157.2 coordinate 97,712,134, forward strand.
TTGGATAATACGTTGGATGATATGATTTTCGGATGATACACTTTATTTTCCGGTTCCCGTGAAGATCGTATCAACAAGATTCCAATGTACTCATTATAAGCATATATTACATGCTGATACCAGTGAGAAAATTTCTGTATTCATTATGTCCATGTGTCCTGTGCAGTCTTTGATGCGTTTTGTGCAGATTAATGTACTTTTGTTTCGGTTCTCACAGCGAGTCATTCTCTTTTTTTTTTTCTTTTCTTTTTTCACATATAAGGCCTTTAAAAGTCACATTGAGTGTTAATTCCCTGTCCCCTCTTCTCTCTCTCTCTCTTTTTTTAATGCTTTGATAAAACAGAAACCAGTGTGAATGGGCATTATATTGAATGGGAAACCGACAGTACTGCCTCATTTTGTACTTCAAAGCCAAAAATATTGTCTTGGCCAAACTTTGGTTCGCCTGTAGGGGGTAGTACAAGAAAAATCTGAAGGCCAGTCCGTGAACTTGAAAGTTTGGTGCTGAAACTCTTTTCTAACTAATCATAGTATGGCCTGACTATTAAAGGACGTCGTCTCAGGAATCTCGTGCTGCAAAAATTTTTCAAATCCTTCAACTATAAGTAAAGCTGTCACACCGATACCCAGCTTTCTCTCTTTTCGTCTTCGCTAGCACACTGGAAGCTACGCACCGGAGAAGCGAAGAGGGCAAAGCCCTGCTTAAATGTTTAGTGTCGCAGCAGCAAGAGGGCTCATCCCTGAACCTCGTGGCCGTCACAGTAGAATACGCTACACAGCACATCGCCGCTGTCTCGGAGACCACGCACAGATCAGCAGTGCAGAGATGAAATGAATTTTCTGTCTTTTTGACATCGCAGACATATATATGCTTCCTTTATTTAACTAAAAATTAGCAATTATGTATTACCGAGAATGCTCTCGCAATCACGAAATCAGCCAATAGCATTGGTGGGTCCAGCTACTTGCAATGACGCTGCGTGACGACATCGCGGAGACAAGAGCAAGTGATTTTTCGCTGTTTTTGACACTAGATTGTAAATTCCCTGCTGCATACAGTGCAATGATATTTGGCTCACATGTTCACAGGATCTTCAAGTGCACTTAACAAATACCTGCTCCATAAAAACGGCTAAGCCTAAATACTCGCACATAGTTTTTGTTCTAGATTACTTTTCATTTCATGTATTGAAATTTTTTTTTCTCCACTGTAGGTGTCATTGGTATGCATAACTTATTTTTATTATCATGTATTAGCATTCTGTTATATTGAAGTTGCAGTGTATGTAGCACCATGTTGTAGGTTATGTTAATTGTATTATCATTAATTTTTTCCTATTAGGCATTACCCTATACTGATTCACAGTTCATGTTTTGTTTTCCACGTTTATTTTCTTTCTCAGTAGAAACGGATTTATTGTAAAATTTATTGGGACTTACATATTTTAGTTTAGACCCCCTAACTAACCCCCTAAATAATCTAACCGGTCTTGCCTATTTTTATGTATTGTAATCAAGAACGTGTAATAAAAGAAAGAAAGAGCCTCTTCTACAGATGGCAAAATTTTCTTACCTTGTTCAAAAAGTGTTTCAGGGCCTCCTTTAACCATCCTTTTCTTGCTTGAGTCTGTTAGACTGTAGCAATTGCTGTTACCATATCTTCATGAATGTGCTCACCAAGTAATCTGTAACATTGTTTTGTTCTGTGCTATTGATCTGCCCCGAACTACAAATTGCAAGATACCAGAGTGGTGTACCTGCTGTGTCTGTGGAATGGTGATAGTATGTATAGTAATTTGACTGCAACAGTGAAAGCATTAGTAAAGTTGCGATAATGCTGCTTTCCTGCACTTGAGCTAGTCTGTCTCCATTGTTTCAGATTACCTTGCTTGTCAAGCCGATACACCCCCTCATTTTTGTTACGGCAATATCTCCTTTTCAGGTGTTATTTATTTCCATCCAGTGAATATAACTTAACACATTCCCTGTAGCTTCGGTGCAGTAAAAAACGGATTGCGGTGTTTTGATAGTTTTTTTTTTTTTTTTTTCAGTTGCAAGTGAGGATTGGAGGTGTTTCTATGCCAAATGCACCCCACCTTTGTGCCCCCGCCTGCGCTGTCATAAACCACAGAAATATCAGTCTTCCAGCAGGTTTTATTCTTTTATCTCTCTTTCCTATTTAGTGAACGAGAGGAAAAGGAACCGAGGGGCCCGATTTTTATTAATCATATCATAAGGAGCCTACAAACGATGACACCAAGGACAACATAGGGGAAATCACTTGTACTTACTAATTCAATTAAAGAAAATGATAAATTAACAGAAATTAGAGTGGATGAAAAAACAACTGTCCGCAGGTGGGGAACGAACCCACGTCTTCGCATTACGCGTGCGATGCTCTCACCATTGAGCTACCGCGAAGCCGTTTTCCCATCCACTTTCTGGGGTATTTATGTTTCACAACTAGAACTCACCCTGGGAGTGTTAGCTAGTGCCAGTTTGTGAGTGGTGGCGCTGGCTAACGCTCCCAGGGTGAGTTCTACTTGTAGAACACGTATTTCTCTATATAAATGCGACTATAGCTTGATGACTGGCTTGGTAGAGCTCTCGGGATGGTAGTGTTACAGCACGTGCTGGATCGTGCGAGAAAAATAACCCCGTGCCTTCTACAACACTGCAAGATCGATGGCCACGGGCATGTGTTTATGAAGTGCAGTCACTGGTTTAATCCACTGTGGAGCAAAACAAAACACCATGGAACTAACACGCAGGATGTTTGTTTGCAGCGGTATGTCACCGTGGAATACTACTACCGCTGTGATAAAGGAGCTTTAGCGTAGACGTCTGTGAGCAGCCTGATCTGCTTGCAGGGTCCGGCCACCTGGTGGTGCAGAGCTTAACCAGCCAAACACAGAGCCAATAATGCTGTAACTAAGTGTAAAACATTTTAAACATTTAAACAGACATGTTCACGATTACACTCCTGCCAAAAATTTACACCAGCACAAAGTAGAATACACTTGGTTACTGCTATATTAGCTCTGTGCCACCAGGTGGCTGCACCGTACAGGCTGTTCACATTTGCGCTTCTGCTCATCCTGTAAAACACCCAGTCCATTGGTGCTTGCGTTTACACGAATACGGGACACGCTAAACTCTCTATTGTAGTAGTAATAATTCAGTGTGAAGTGACGGCCACCAGGGAACAAACGCGCAGGACATTTGTTTCCAGCGGTGTGTCGCCGCGGAATCCTCTTTTCAAACGAATCGTAGCGCAGGGTCGCCAATGCTCGCTGCAATCTGTTTTCGCTGGATCACGGCTCAGAACAAACACATGCGGCACAAATGGTGCATCGTAAGCTCGCAATAATATTTTCTGCATGATAGACCACCACAAACAGTTTGGGAATTCACTCTGGCGAGAGGCAGACACACAGCTGACACGACTAGGCCCAATTCGAAGCATGGGCGGCAATATCACCAGCTGTCCGGCTCATTACGTCAGTCTAGAGTGTGCACCCGTTGGTGGAGGCTCGTGTGCATCCGCCTTTGAGGGGCAAATGCTGCTGCCTTCTAAAGTTGTACCTGACTATAGGTTACCTTCACATTTGTGGTGACCTTAAGAGCCGCAGCCTTCTGTACAATGACACATGGCTAAGAAGAGGCTGGACCCACAATTCCACAAATGTTGAGGTCGCCGAGAAGGTGACCACAGCCATATTTATTAAAAAGCGCAGAGTGCCGAAAGCTGCGACCAGCCGAGACAAAGATTGAACGACCCCTCACAGTGGCTGTTCATGTTGCTGTCTTCCTCTTCGCCGGGTGCTCAGCTGATGGTGATGCCACTGCAGATAAAATCCTTAGCATCGCTCACTTTCTTTGTTCTCTCGTGGGTGGCAGGGTGCCGGCAAGATGGCTCTGGACAGTGGCTACCACCCGGAGGAGCTCAAGGACAACGTCTGCTCGCCGGGGGGAACCACAGCCTACGGGCTGTCAGCCCTCGAGAGCCGCTGCGTGCGCGCTGCCTTCGCCGAGGCCGTCGAGGCCGCCACACGTCGTGCTCAGGAGCTGGGGCACAAGGTCGAAAGCAAGGGTACTGCCTCAAACTGACTCCATTTTGGTTCGCTTTTGGATGTGGCACACACAAGTTCCTCTTCAAGCAAGGCCAACACCACCGCAAAGATTTCACTACCGTTACAGCCAGTAATACCAAGCCCTCTCCTTTTGCAGTTGTGTAAATACTGGCCATAGCGCAATGTACCTGCTGGACATTTAACCTCCACCTTGATACACTTTGAAACACTCACCGCCTGCACGCACCTCGTTGAACTGGAAAGTTCAAGGTACAAACTAACAAAAGCGTTTACTTCACAATTGAGATTACAGGGTCTGCACAGTGTTCAGTCCTTTTTTTATGTATTCGTTTCGAACTGTATAGTGAAGATGGTGAATAAAGACGTGTAGATTCATTGATGCAGATTGTCATCCAAAAGTGGGGAACCAAGCAATTCAAGCAGTGCACATTCTTTTTTTGCAAACTTATTACGCTTGCTAAAGGACATACTACAAAAAGTTATATGTGTTGCATACCTGCCAAAGCATGAACTTACTGCACAGACCTACCCATGTCTGTTCTTTAGGCTGGTTATCAGCTGTGCAACCCGTAGTTGCCTATACTTCCCAATGTAGGCAGAGTGCAAGACCAGAATCACTGAAACAGCAAATGAGTCTACAGTGTGCGCGCTGCGGTTGTGAACAGTTCCAGAAGAGTTGCTTTAGAGTGTGTACCGCCGCAGTAAAACTTAACCTGGTAATCTCACTTCAAAGTTTCTGCATTGGCCAAAATCGGTCACAGTACAATGCATCTGTTAAGTTCATTTTTCTGTTTTTAGGTTATTAAGCAAGGTCAGAACTAGCGGAGCCCATCTTTCCGAAGCTGCAGGTTAGAGAGAAAGTGTGCCAATGAAAATGTCCACCTGAATTTCACTCTTGACAGCTGTCACGTTAATCAATCACTGTAGTTGTGTTTGTGCTCAAGAAGAGAAGGCACACAATTTTGAGGCACAAAAAAGCATAATTCACCTTTGGTGTTAGTATGTTACTGCAGTTGGCATTTACACAGCACTCAAGTGGATAAGGATGTCTTTAAAATGTTATACACAATGGAACCTCGTTGATACGATTCTGCATAATGTTTTTCTGGATGATAAATTTTTTTCTTCTTTTCCCGATAGTACATTGGATGATAAGATTTTCAGATGATACACTTTATTTTCTGGTTCCTGTGAAGATCGTATCAGCGTGAGCCCACCATTATAGATGCAGTAAATCCGACTGTGTTCATTTGAGCCAAAAAAGCAGATGGTGCATATCATTGGTCAATTCTTATGATGAATTTAGATTTACCAGAGCATGTGCCTCGGTATCCGTCACTAGCTTTAAGGTACTCGTGTACATTTTTCAGAGTGCAACGAATGCATACTATAATCTGCTTTGGTGCAATGCTTAACATTCCATCACAAGATATTCGAAAGGTGTTCTGAAAGTTTAAACTACAGCAGTGAGCGTATACCATGAGCGTTTTTTGATGTACATGGCTGTTTGGCAAAGCATTCTGCAGAGTATACCAGCCTTGTTTCAACAGTGCAATACAACCAATTCGTGCCATTTTGTATGTTGTCTGGTAAAAAATGAAATAAAGTCACAAACATTGCTATCGATTTCTCCTTGTTGTCTACTTAGAAGAGAGCTTTAGCGCAGAGCCAATTCAGATTTTCCTATTCAAGTGCATGTAAAATGCAGAAATGCTTTAATTAGATAACTGATTTGAATGAAATTTGTTGTTGAGAGAAAGGTAGTCTAGTGAATCTAGGGAGCAGAATGTTGAGTTAGGAGCTGGAATTTCTTTCAAAAATTTCTCAAAGCTTCTGAAAACTTGAAGCACAAATCCGTAACTCTGCATCATAAACAGATATTGCAGTTCTGCAAGTTGCATCTTTTAGAGCATTTAAAATGGACATTTGAAGCGGATTGATATGTGAATTTACAGCTTTGTGAGATGTTTACAGTGTTAACCCCCGGGGCACTTGCAAAAGTCCTCTCACATTAGTGGTATACTACTTCTGTGTGGTGTAAATCAATTTTGTTCACTTTAGATGTAGTTAACAGAATTGCGATAAAGCTTTAGAGTGCAGCTCTCAGGCGCCCGTTCCTGCAGCAAGCGTCGGCGTAACCGAGCAAACGAGCACAGCGAAAGATGACAGCAAATGTGGAGCGCAGCGGGGGATGAAAAAAAAAAATGGACACTTTGTAAATTCCAAAGTGTGTTCGGCGAAAGCCTGTGGCCATTCGACTGACTATGCCATGTCATTTCTTTCTGTCGTCGGTGTGACCAACTGTAACGCTAGTGAACTTTGTAGACCACTGACAAATGCATGTCTGTTCGTAGCATCTTGGTTGAAATCCCCGACAACAACCATCGGCCAATGCCTGACGCTTGTTGGTAGGATGCGATTCACAAAGGCAATGGCTGCTGCTTGTCCAAGGTTTGGGGCCAAGTACACACAGACTACAAAGAGCCCAGTCGACAACCTGACTGCACACGCTTCTCCAGGCCACAGCTAGGCACGGACGGACGGTCGGACGCTGCCGCTGTGCCATCACGTGACTGCCGAGAGAGTGTAAGGGGGAGAGGCCACAGCTGTGGCAGCGCAACTGTCGCTATGTGCCACTGTGCCATCACGTGATTGCTGAGAGAAAGTGAGGGGGAGAGGCCACTGGCTGGCACCGTTTCAGGGCAGACAGTCGGACGCCGCGAGTATGAGCTTTCTCCTTAAAAGCGAAGAGAGGGCGAGGAGGAGGGTGCAGCAGAATCATGCGGTGGAAAGCCGAGGAGGGTCTGCTTGCCAGTCACTAGATCTGAACATTTTCTTTTAAATGCAACAAACATCAAATTCAGTGCAGTGGTTGCTGAGAAAAACAATTTCTCCGTCCCATGTATTTAGATAGGAGGTCCCGACATAAAGGTTCCTCTTAACAATGTGTTTTTTCACAGAAGTAGGCACAGGTGCCACTCTCCCGATTTTCTTACCCTGTCATTCTGCAGCGGAGAAGCAAGCTGTACAAAGTTCCAATAGGTTGAGAAATGCGCGACCACATGGCCAACGGTGGCACCATTTTGTAACCACCACTGACAGGATTAGATTTCAAAGTGCACTAAACATTTGCTTTGGTTGAAACTTTTTCATCTTACAATAACCTGTCGCTCCATTATTTTCTGCACGTTCCCTTTATGTCACACTAACAATATGAGCCTCTTCCCCGTGAAAGCAAACATTTACTCTAGCGCGAAAAATGTGATCGATGTTGCACTTTGACAACAGACCACACAAATAAAGCACAACCGGTACAAAAAGTGTGGATGGCATATTCACAATATATTTCTTTATTTCATATAAAAAGAAGAAAACAATATGATTACACTAATCTGCTTTGTTTTCTTTTAGACAATGAATGCAAGGACTTTTTTTTGCTGAAATTGGCAACACAACTATGCTTTTCAACAACAAAAAGAAAGGCGCATGTACATTTGGGAGGCAACGTGCGAGTCTCGGCTGCGGGAAGAGCGTGGGTATCGTAAAGTAACAGTACAAGCACTGTTGCCTCTGTACTAATTTTTTTTTTCTTCAACCCACCTCTCGGGAATAAGCTCGTCCCAACAATCAAACTCGTCACAATCGGAGTTGGCGGCTGAGAGTCGCACGTTGCCGTGACCAAACCCTTCTTGATATCTGGTGAGTGTGTGTGTGCTTTTTATGAATTATTTACACTGGACTGATCCTGCGTTCAATCGCAACGGAGGTGACGAGCACACATATACCGCACCGCCACTTTCTGAAATGTACAACTGACAGCCAATGAACGCTGCCGCGATGAGTAACGAAGAGTGCCTCGTCTGTTTGGAAATGACCCTCTCACATGTATGCCACGACGATGAGACTTCCCTTCTCGCTGCTTCGAGCCTCAACACATCAAGGTCTGCCTGCTCTCGAAAGTTTTGGCGACACGTTAACACAGGAGCATAATGTCATTTTGATTTTAAAAAAAAAAAAGAAAAGCAAGCACACCTCTCCAGAGTACTGAAAATGTTTCACTACGAGCCAAGTGCTCTGCGGAGCGACAAAAACACCCTCCTTCTTAGGCCGCAGGCGTGACCATACCTTCACAGCATCGTACAATGAAATGAACTTAAGAGAGAAACCCTTCTTGGGGAGCAGGCACTACAATACACTCGCAGTGGCACACAACTGAGCTGAAGAACAAAGCACCATGCACATCTTGGGCTACAGCTTAAAACAATGTTATAAAAAACTAAGAACAGATGTTTTCCAACTAGAAACAGTTGCTCATGAGGGAACAATTTTGCATCTTCTCTTCCTGAATGGGTTGCAGGTTTGTCCAACCACATCCCCGCACTTGCACCCATTTTCAATCCGCTCTTGACTGAAATAATCCGCCAACCAACAAACACACATATCCAGTGAAAAACAGTTTGCTGCTACCACAAAGCCATCTTGGTAGCCATCCCTAATATTTTATACCTGTAATCCCTTTGCCGTTAGCTTTTTTCCTTTGCAAATTTTGGCTGCATTAACGTCACACGCGAAAGTTCCATTGTCTGCAGCATGCAACTTATCATTGTTGCATCCTCCAATATAAAGTGGGGTAAATATTTGCATCTAGGCACCCTAGCTTACATGTTCCAATGCATGTGGAAGAGCCTGACATCAAGCATTGTTTGCAACACATATAGCAACAGGAAATTTTTGTACGCTTAGGGATGGAAATTGTAGACATTGCACTGGCAACTTGCGTCAGTCTACAAGTGCATCAACCCCACTGCAATGATCTCCCCTGCTTCCTGTAGAATGTTCACACTCAACATGCTGTCGTTTGAAAACAGGGGCAATCGATCCAGTGTTCAATCTCAGTGCACATCAGCACTACAAGAGAAATGGTTTCAACAGTTTCTTAAAAAAAAACATCTATCAGCAAATCCTAAACCTGATGCTGAATTGACCATGCAATTACAAAAAGAGCACAATTACTTCAGAATAGAGGTTGGAACAGTGACCAACTTGAAAGGATTCCACCAAATTGAGGTACAACGCTCAATGAAAATCCAGACACACACACACATACAACCTTCTTACAACTAGCATCTCAATATTGTACATCACAAGTGTAACCCGTCAGATCTGATCAGCACAGGTCGACCACACAATGGCGCTCGTTCGAAAGACACACACCCGAAAGTAAATCGTGCCAGCAACCGTAAACAACACGAGAGAAGGCTACAATAAAACCAGAGTTACCGTAATGCCCCCACCAGGACAAGTGACGGTGCTACAGTGGCAAGATGCACATGATTACAAAGCGCGCAAGAAACAAAAATCAACAGCCACAAACCAATCTGTCCACTGCGAACAATTACAATGGTGGTGCTTCCCATTTCAGCTGTAATAGTAGCATCTTGGTGATGACATCATTTCAGTCAGCAGCATTCTATTCAATCAAAACCATAGGTACACTGAGCCAATGGTTCAATGTAGCGTGCACTAGTGCTAAGCTCTTAATGGACAAGATGACATTTTGGATACTCAGTATGGTTACTAGGTGCTGCTGGAGATGCCTGCGCAATTGCCCTCATTCATCTCTCATTTAAGAAGAGATTCTGATGTCTCATACCATTTCTTTCACCAACAGAAGTTGTTGCAAGCATCTCCAACACAACTGAAGGTCCTGTATCTCTTCAAGAGAATGATTCGTAAAACAAGGGCAGCCAACCCTCAATCATCACGCACTACACGGTCAACAGTGCCATCGCACAAAGACATGCCCTCTCAAATGCTTTCGAGAATGTACCAGCCTCACTCACTGCATTCATGCCTAAACATTTTATCCTGGCAAGCTCTGCACATGAGGTGTCACGCGAGTTAAGACAATAACATCCTTGCATTATCAACCAGCAAATATACATGCGTAGTAGATGTTTGCAATGTACAAAAGGCAGGGGTGAAAAAGCATGGCCGTAGAAAGTACCCCGACGCAAGATTTAAAGACGATGCAGACCTGTGCAAAGCACAACGAACAGCCCTTCGTGACTTCTCCCAATTTCCGTCTGCCGCACGATTATGAGAATCGTTGCACATTTGCAAGCTCGGGCGAGTCGTGAAATGATGGGGGAGCTCACTCTAGCGGTGCTAAAGTTTCGATGGAAAAGATACGATTTACACTCGGCTTGCATAGTCTCGCGCAAAAGAATTCTCAAAAAACCAAACGCAGGACACAACTCGGCACACTCGACACGGTCCACCATTCATGCTGACTTCTTACACCAAAACATGGAACAAAAATATGTATGCATATAAAGAGATAAACAAGGCATGTGTGCGACTAGACCAAATATAGTTGCTTTGTTAACGGGGATGCCATAGCGAAGCACTTTCATTGCTGGTGCAAAAGCATTTTCATTTTGATTTAAAACAGCTGTTAGTTGCAAAACTCTTCACAAAAACCAAAGTTGGCCTAAACAACGAGAACTTTTCATGATTTCAAGGTCAAATATTATGACCTACTTCTCTGAGGACAAAGTGCCTTAGAAAAATTCGAACGAAAAGGATGGTAAAAATTATACGCTCTGCAAACGTGCACAAGTAAAATGTTGACAGTGGACACACAAAAGAGAATACTGACAGCAGACAAGTTGTAGCTGATGACAGATTAGTTGCACATCAGTGATGGTCCAAAGACTCTAATGCGCTTTGAGGTATAATTCCTCACAAAGAAAACTATGCACCTTGAACACAACAGTTCCACATCTATCAGCTTTTGCGGAGATGCCACGGAAGGATTTGACACTGCTTTCAGGCAGCAAAACGTGAACACAGGATAATAAAAAAATGAAACTAATGTCCAAAAACAGAACTTGCAGCCACAAAAGTTATTTGAAGTTGTGCTTTAACAGGCTGCCAGCGTTCTCGGACAGCAATGCAGAGCTCGCCCATTGGGCCCAGTTCACATACAATAGATGTTCACTAAAGATAAAACATTAAGTGAACCTAGAATGCTAGATAAAACTCCCAAAATTATGAACTCGAAAGAAAGCAAAGATTATAATCTGACAACTTATGAGCACTTTCGTAGTGCTCAAAAAAAGGGCCCAGGCACAAGCCATAGTTGTTCGGCATAGGCAGATGGGAATCCATTGCCCTGGCACATTTGGACCACCACTGAGTGTGAACTGCTTTAACACAGCACTACCGCTTACTGTTACGTCTGCCATCCCAGTCATCAGCCAGCCTGTATAGGTGCTCAAGCTAATCAGTACTGCTGATGCCAGGTTCAACCACGGTGATAATTAACCAGCACACTTTAATGAGGATTGTATTGCTCGGTTTTCCATGTCAAAGTTAAGGTTGCGCTACACAAGCTTTCTTTTTTTCTTGACCCTTTCTTTGTACCTTATTTTTTTTTTTCTTTCCCCCAGTGTAGCATATTGAAACCTACATTGCAAGCGGCTGGGCTGGCAGACATCTGCGGCGTGGTAGCTATGGTAACTGTCAGCGGGCGTGGCATATTAGTGATAAACTGTCAAGCTGAGATGCACAGCGCAGTCTGTACTGCCCGATCACTGAAAGTGGCTTATAAAACCCCAAATGCAGACCGTATAAAATAGGCACAGGACAACAGAGGAGCGCGCACACTGGCCACGTGAGGAGGTTTGAAAATCCAGCCATGAGCCTAGCGGCAGGTCAAAGCCAGGGGAGCACAGTATACAAATTTCGGGAACATGAAGCAGCAACGACGTGCAAAAAAAAACGACACAGAAGTGTGCGACAGCAAGAACCAAGCACAACGAAACAAACAAAAAGGTTGATGCAAATGTCCGACCTTCCGTAGGAAGACCCCACCCTCCCCAACTAAGAATTTGCGAGTCATGTACAGCAAAAAGTGAGGGTATAGTCAAGCAATGATCTGGTGGATAGGCCTGGTGCAGAGAGACGTGGAAGAGGAAACGCTTTGAACGATAAGTGGCCCCACATTCATTTTCGTTTCTTTTATTTTTTCCCTTGAAGCCTGCTATGTGTGCCAGAACACCGCATAAGTCTGACATTATTTCTCAAAGCCTCGGGCAAGCAAAAGCCGTGCGGCATGCAATCGCAGAAAATTTCGCTTTAATTTTTTTTTCTTCAACAACTCGTCTGTCTAAAGATTTTCCAAATGCACACCGGTGTCCACCAGTAAAGGCTGCATTTTTAAACGTCAGCAAGAGAGGTTGCGGGGAACGCCAATTGCCAGATATGAGCACTGCAAAACAAACAGTTGCATTTGTCAGACAATGGCACACTTGCATTGTTGTGAGGTGAAGGAAGATGGAAAGGGCAAACCCAATCTCACTTCTCACACAATTAAGTAACGCCACTGTAGAGAGCCCAAGAACCAGCATAGCATCTCTCAGAAAAAACTGGACTCCAACATCTCCCTCACAGGAGAAAACAGGTGGCAGGCATTTTTTTACGCAAACCACAGGTTTTACAGGTTACAGATCCTCTCTCTCTTTTTTTTATCCCCACTCGCACCATTTAGCAAAACGAGTGCGAAAGTTGCGCAAGAGATAAGAAATTTTACCGGTGGCAAACACAGCGACGAGATGAAAAGAAGGAAGAAAAAGACATGTGCACCAACCAAAAATTTCCCGCCTGGGTGTTTGTTTCTTTCTGCCGGGTTGCATGTCGCGCGTGCTCTCACAGTGCCGACGGCCATTGTCGACCGCGAAGGAGGGCCGAGTCGAGAGCTCTTGGTCCAAACCAAAGCTTACACGCGCGCTCCGGGACACTGCAGCAGACCGTGCGCGAATTCTCGGTGCGTTTTTCCTCCCCGAGGGGGCTGGAGACGGCGGGAGGAGGAGTCCACATCGGGGGTTGCACTTGCGTCGTTTCGCGCACATGACGGTGGTGACTTGTTGTGAGTCGTGAATGACGGCGAATACTTGAGAACCGCGAACGAGGCGAAGGAGGGCGTTTTGCACAAGGCAGCGTCAGTGTGTCCGTGCGTGCTCGTTTACAAACAGGGTGCAACGGTGATAACAGTGGTGTTCATGGGAGAGGGGGAGGTGGTGCTGCCTCAGTGGCTGAGGGGAAGGGAGTGAGAAGAGATGGTCGTCGTGGTGGGCTAGAGCAACGATTGCTCGAACTTGGGTCCTTTCTCGATGTAGAGCTCGGCAAAGGCGCTCTCTTGCCGAAGCTCGACAGCCTGCTGCTTCTTCAGCACAAGGAAGGTATAGAACTTCTGCGCAACCTGCAACAATAATGCAGCTCCAATTCAGCGTCCTGAACATGCGAAAACAACAGGAATGTGCAAAAGCATCCGACAGCCTCACAATCTACAATCCCATTACAGGCTTCAAGCGAGCTCAAACCAAGCAGTTCTTTTTCCACAAGAGGAACTCTCAATTCACCATAAAGAAAAAGAGACAAATCATTCAGTGCGCAAGTACCAAGACAGCAAACAGCTTGTGCCATTACCCAGTCTTACAGTGTCAATAGTTGTACTGTGGATGACAGTCGTTTCATCAGTTGCACTCATGGACACAACTTGCATATAGCTCACACATGGTCAGGAGTACATTTCATTACAAGGCAAGCATAAAATATGCATTTTTAAGTGAACAGAAGATCAACAATTGGCAAAGCAACAAAATTAATAATCACAAATCTCCGTGTATCTGAGTTGCAGTTTTTTCCCACTGACATACAAATTGGTCTGAATAAGGCGATTTGAGGTTAGCAGGGTAAGGCCATGCTTTCAATGCGCCTGCTTTGTTGTACACATCTGGCCAATGTGTGCATGCTGAAAGCAATGTCCCAGGTACGGCCCATGGGATGGCAATGCTTAAGGTGGCGGCCTGCACATACCTGTTTGCGATTGCTTCCTCGTGCGACGTCGCTGAAGCGCACCTGACGGCCCGATTCTAGGGGCGTCCGGATCATGTGCAGCATGTGCACTGTGCGCTTGTTCAGTATCCGCTCTTCAAACTGTTCATACGTCTCGTCAGCCAGCTGTTCCTCGGCCTGCAAAAAAAGGGGCTAGACATGTCAGCCTCGGAATATCTTGACAAGCACAACAAGTGCTTGATGCCAGCAAGATGCCAACAGCCCCGTAATTTAACACTGTGTTTCTTAGTGGAAATTAATCAGATTGCTTAATGCGTAGAATGTGTTGATGCTGTTACTCAACATGGTAGTGGGACTGTATAGCAACAATTATTTTCCTCCAATTCTGCATTTTTTATCAATCAGGCAGAATTGCCAATCTCCAAAATAAGTGCAACATTACAACAGTGCATTACAGCAGTGTCTAGTGTTCAACTTGCAACACTAGACACTGCTACAGCAAACGCCAGAATCAATGAATGTTACTAGATAGAAGCAATTACAAGAGCCGGAAACACGTCATCAACGGCATATTTTTAACACAGCCTTCGAGATATGCGAAGCCAGAAGTGTGTCGGAGCATGCACGTCTCGGATGCCACAACCGGAAATTACAAGTTATCCGGTGTAATTTACATTGAAAATGACGGACTGCAAATTTTATGAATTGATCAAATTTTAGAGCACACCTAGATCGAATTATAAGGTTTTACTGTATTTTTCCGTTCTGTCTATGGATTGCAGGACCAGATGCCTAGCTGGTGAAACAAAAGCAACAAGACTCAAATACACGCGTTGCAAATGCGGCACATTTTGCCACAATTGCAATGAATTGGCAGAAGGAAGAAGTGTCCTCACCAGTACAGTAGAAACAAAGCCGCACAAGGTTGTCCAGGCTGACTGACTAATGCCAAAGCCTACCGTTGCAACAATACCATTGCAACAAGGTGCTCGCCCAGAAACCAGACAGTGGCCATATTCCGGATTGATAGCTCTTGAGGATTACTTTGATTTCTGCATACTGAAGCGTTCCGGGCTATGCTGACGGACCGTGTGCCATCAGTTTCATCGTATCAGCTTCCACCGACTTAACCAATCAATGCACACTGAAAGTCACACAAAAAGTGACTGCACGCAAAAGTGATTTATCACTAATCGTGCCGCAGCACTGTACTCACTGGTCCGACAGACGCGGGAGGCCCATAGTCCTCATCGTCGTCGTCCAGCTGGGCCAACTGGTCCTGCTGCTGCTGCTCTGTCAACCGGTCCTGGTCCTGCTGCTGCTGCTGCTGCTGCTGCTGGTGCTGCTGCTGGTCTTCCGTCGACGCATGTGGCTCCATCTGTGGCTCTGACTGGGGCTCAGGCTCCTCTAAGCGATGCTGCTCGGCTGATGTCGACTCCATGGGTTCCCCATAGCCATGCAGCGCTGGACCCGAGGCCACCAGGGCGTCAAACTCGGATGGTGGCGCCAAGGGTTCCATGCTCGGAGTCTCCTCCTGCTGATGCTGCATCTGGAATAGCGGAAAAAATACAGTAAGAACTTGTTCATTCGTAATTGTGGTTTGGTTCTGACAAGCCATATGCATTATTTAATCATTTACTGGCATCAAAGTCTCGTCATTTCTGTCATATATGGCTACACAAAGGTGAACTGCAACAAAATTTGGGACCACGTAGGAAGCCTAGTTTAGGACAGTGTAGACATAAAGGAGTCTCCATGAAAAATTTCGCTTTTGAAATAGGAGTGGAAGTATCACGAAAAGCTTGCAAAGAAAGCCGTCTATAAATGCCTACATTACCGCTCACCGGAAGTGATGCATGACCTAGAATATCTCGAGATTACGTGTGGCGCCCACGGCTGCCTGCAGCAGGCCAATATATCTCGGAGGCTACATGACAAGACTTGCATCATAGCCGCTAAGCAGACGATGTGTGCATCGCCTGAGAGAGAGAAAAACAACTTTATTTAAATTAAGACCGTGCTTGGTCACTGTGGGTGGAGCCCCCCACTGGCTATTGCGGCGCGCCGGGCCTGGTCGAGGGTCGCCAATTGGCTTCCCAAGTCCAGTTCGGAGAGTCGCGCCTCCCACGACCAATTGCTAAGTGTACCGTCAAGTAGCGGCGAGACGGCGTCTGCCGGACGCTGCGTGCATTGGTAAGTGATGTGTTCTAGTGTCGGGGTGGAGTCGCACCATGGACATCTGTCGCTGTGTTTGTTAGGAAATATTTTGTGCAGTCTATGTAAATGTGGGTAGGTGTTTGTCTGTATTCGGCCCCAGTCCCTCACCTGTCGCCTGTTTAGCTTGGGGTGAGGTGGAGCTTTGGTTCGTCTTCCTGCTTAACGGCTGCTATGATTTCTTCAGTAGAATATGCTATAACCAACTTAGCCAAAGTGGAATTTCCTTCTAGTTGACCTTTCATTTAAACAACCCTCAAAGTCCGTGAAGCACTATAATTACGCAAAGCAAATGAGCAAAAACAGCACTAGTGTCCAAATGAAACAAGGTAGCAGAGTCCGCACTAAAATAGTCATTACTAGGAACTGTAGTGGAACAACACGAGAATGCAATGCGCCTTTTTATTACAGTAGACTGTTCCATTCGTGTCTCTGTGTGCTTCTTTGTAGATTCTGTGCTAAAACACTAATAGGCAGACTTCTGTTATTTCAATTCTGGTTTATTAGATTTCTCAGTTAATTTTATCTCGACTGAAGGTCCTTGCGAGCACTGATGTAGTATTTCTATAGACCCAAACTTTCATTATTTCGATCCTAAAATTGGCATTTGCCAGTCAGTTTCACCAGTCAGCATGCATGCGCCAGATTCCTATGGTGATCCCAATAGCGGTTGTCTCAGCAGAGAATAGGCGACAGTGAATGCACTGAGCACACATTAAAAAAAAAAAAAAAAAAAAATCGCCCCCCATTGAAGACGCCTATTTTCAGACTACTCTAGCAACAGAGTGGCTAGGTGGTGTTGGAGTGGTGACTGGCAGACAGCAGCTGTTTGCAAAACACTACCCTGACAGCAACTTGCCCGGCTGCCAGATCTACAGCAAAGAATGCTGTGCCAAGGTGAAAGCATAAAAGTGACATGCCCAATAGTTGCAAAGTACAGTAGAACCCCACTGTTTCGTTCCCGGGTGCTGCGTTTTATCGGCTGTTACGTTGTTTTCGGCCGGTCCCGCCACAGCTCCTATAGAACCCAATGCATTGGTAACCCCGCTGTTGCGTCGCAACTGTGGGACCATTCCCGCATCATACGTTGCGAACTGCCACCCTGCCCCGGCCCGAGCGGCCATTTTGACTTTTCATGTCGCTTGGCTTGGTGGCATTGGCCGCCCAAAGTGCCGGGAGCGACACCCACAACGTATTTTAGGTTTCCGCAAGAAAAGGTATGGCCCTTGAGATCAGTATTCGCTATCTAAAGATTACGTCTATGACGCATTGTGGCCCTAAAATTGGTTTTGGCTCATAGATGTTCCATATAAAGTCCAAAGGCGATAAAGCCGTCGCCGCGCGCCGTATGCTGTATGTGCGAGTGAAGGCGTGCGAGGGGAGCCGACGACCGCATCTAAATCTCGCGTGCGCTAGAAAGAAAAGCAGGGAGGGAGCACGCCTTCCGTTGCGCTCAAGGCACCGGCAAGGGAGTGAGGGGGGATGGATAGCGAGCAGCGTTGTACTCTAGCATCAATTGCGTACTGCATGGCGGCGCGCAGGCCGCATCTTGAAAGCGATCTGTGTTGGAGACAGAGTCTAGGAAATGTAGGTGCGTCGGCGACTCATAGCTTCGTGCGTGCTGTGTGTTCTCAGCGCTCAGTTTGTGTTGAAGCGATAGACAACAGCGCAAAGGTCACTTTGCTCGCTGTTGCAGCGGCGCTTCGTCACGGCAGCGTGTGACAGCGCGTGCCTGCGCTCATCGAGTGTGATGTGTTCATGTTTGCCTGTGGACGTTGACACCATGTTTGTTAAAGGGACACTAAAGAGAAACCGGAAGTGGAGCTTAAATGGTAGATTATCCTTTCACGATCACAGCCATACCATTCTTACTGCAAACAGATGTTTAGTAAGCGAGAAAATAGCGAAAAACTGAAGGATAGGTGCTGACGGCCCTTCGAAATTTCCGCACTACATGTTCGTGACGTCGGAGATTACAAATGCAGGCCGGTCGCGATTGGTCGAGAGCGATTTATCGCTGTTAATAAAACGCAACATGAAATACACCTTGAACATACATAAACAGCATTTGCCAACTTTTTAAACCATTTCAAGCGAGGAAGTACAAGTTTAGCACAAAATTAAATAAATAAGAAAAAATGGCATGGAGATACATGCGGCCGTGATAGTTTCGTAGTTTCGTTTTTTGTCAATGCATCCTTGCGCGCGCCTGTTCCGCTCTATGGTGTTTGGTTGCGTAATGCGTGGCTCGAAAAACGTTGACTTCGCGGGAAACAGCCAGAAAATGCCTCGTGTGTGCAGTGTTGAGGGCTGTGTAAATGGCCCAAGGCGCTTGCTCAGGGGCAGCGGCAGTGTTGACTCGATTGTGTCCTTTCATGTGGTGTCGCGCGGAGAGCCCCAGCTCCCCGGCGTTCGCAATGGCTCAGTGCTCTGCCGACGATAAAACGGCAAAACAGCCAGAGAAACCGATAGTGTGCTCTCTCCATTTCTCGCCTTCGGATTATGTGTATAATCTTGCCCTCGGAAAGTATCTTGGTGTGCCCCAGAGGCCAGTCCTTTCTCGAGCAGATGTTCCCTCAATGCGGCCTTCATCAAACCCCCTACCGGTGCCCCTGCAGCAGCAAACTGGCGGGTCGGTGAGTGCTGAATGTCATTGAATAAAGCCACGATATAACCATACCGAGTACGTGCGCAACTTTCTACGCTTGTTCTGTCGGGAACATCGTCGCCTGGCGGACCGGACGCTTCGCCTCCGTTGACGAAAACGAAGCTCTGCTTTCCGCCGGCCGCGCCGGCGGCTCACCGCCATCGCACGCGGAAACACCTACCGCTTGAGCACGGAGGATCATTTCGTGCTCCGTTTCACTGAATATCGCTGAAATGCAGTCCTGCTTCCCTGGCGAGCTCTTCGTTGCAAGGTTCAGCGGCAGCAACGGTATCCATCGCGGCGAACGCAAACGCAGCATGACCATGCATGCAGCCATGATGCATCCAGCGCCTCGGCCGTTTACGCAAGCGGTGACGTATCATGGCGCATTCTGATTCGCTGAGAGCAATGAAATCTGTGACGACACTGCTTCAGCACCAAATCTGGGGTGAGAGAAATTGAGGAAGAGATATTTGGTCTTTGTTTACGTATTTCTCCGCTAATAACTCATATTTTTGCACCCAACAAAAACTGCATGCATTCCTGAAGGTCCCTCTTTTATTCCAGCTGAACTTCCTGTTTCTCTTTAGTGTCCCTTTAATATAGTTAATATGCGAATGTTTACAAGTTTATGCGGACGATAAAACTGCTATCCTTACATTGTATAGATGTCAACTAATTTGCTATCGCAATCGATGTTTGGGCTTTCGGGCAAAACTACGACTTTTTTTCACACGTAAGAATTAAAATAATATTGTGCGCAGTTCAACACTACTCTCATTTCTCAATTTTCCTATTTCTCGGCTCTTGCGTTTCCCGGCTCTTACTTTTTTTTTTTTTTACGGTCCCGTGAAAAACATATCAGCGGGGCAGCGGGTAACCCCGTTGTTACGTTCCCAGGTGCTACATTTTCCCGGCTGTTGCGTCATTTTCGGCCAGCCCGGCATAGCTCCCACAGGACCCAATGCATTGGGAACCCCGCTGTTGCTTCGCAACTGTGAGACCGTTCCCGCATCATGCATTGTGAACTGCCGCCCCGTGCCGGTCCGAGCGGCCATGTTGACTTTTCATGTCGCTTGGCTTGGTGGCTTGACGATGGGATTGGCCGCCGAAAGTGCCGGGGGCAACACCTATGACGTATTTTCGGTTTCCAGTAGCAAAAGCATGGTCAATTTTACTTCGTTACAACAGGATTTCAAATGCATGGTTCTCTATGGAGATTTCAAGGGGAATTTCATTTACTTCGTTATATCCATTATTTCGTTATATGCCGTTACGTTATAACGAGGTTTGAGTGTAGTATAACCTATTTCATCCACCTGTGACCATAAGGGGTATTATTCGCGTACAGTAGCGATTTCAGTGCAATCAACACACACTAATGCAACATACCTGTGGCGTGGGTGGGTGCATCATCTGTGGTGTCGGAGGTGGTCCCATCTGGGCTGCGGGGGGCATCATGGCTGCCGGAGGTGACTGGGGTGGTGGCACAGGTGTGGCTGGATGAACTGGGTATTCGGACTGCAGCTGGTCTGGCTGGAGCGTAGGAAACTGCACAGAATAACGCCAACCGTTCCTCACTGAATGTGCCAGTGACTATGAACAAACAGGGCAATAGCAAGACATAACAAAACCAAAACCTTTCATGTACGAAGAGACTTTCAGCTGTTTATTTTTGAGTGCACATAATTCTGCTGTAGCTTTACAATACTGTTTTAAGGGCCCCTCACCAGGTCTGCCCATATTTAGCTGACAAGCGCAGTGCATAGTACAACGCACGCTAACGATCATGTCTACTAAGTGTCACATCCCTACGCGCTGCGGAGAGCTGAAGTTTAAAACTAAACGCCGCTTGCCCTTTTCCTCGCGGGCGCTGCGCTCCAAGATGTGGGAATGACGTATATCGCACAAGTGCGCCTACCTACATGTGCACGCAGTGACATCGCTCATAGTGACACTTCGAGAATTATTCAAGGCAACATCTGTTATTTCTGTAATATGTTACTTCAATAGACGAATTAACCTTTAGAGAAATAATCAAACACACAAACCGAATGTCTGCGTATTTTTGTTTTACTTCGCACAGCAGCAAGAGAGATGTATACTTCCGTTTCGTCTGCTTATTGCCACATCATGCAGTCGCACGCGCTGTGTCATTTTTCACCGTGTTCCAGCCCACGATCATGCTCTGTGATCCGCTTGCGCCTGTCGCAGTGTTTGCGCAGCACTGACTTATACCGCTAGCCAGTTAGACAGCGCGCAAAAGCATGCACTGCGTGAAACAAGACAAACTCAACAGCTCGCGCTCGAGGCCGTTACCGGAGGTGCGCCGCGCAGCAAGAAAGCGAGAAAAAGGCAGAGCCCGTGACATATGCGTCATGCGATTCTCCGGCTCTGGCATGGGAGAACACAGGGAAGGAATTTTGCTTGCGGAGGCTAGACGGAGCAAGTGGAGAGAGTGGCTCTCTGGGCAGTGGCCGCCGCGGCACTCGCCCCCTGAAAGCATGCTTTCGCAGCGCTGAAATATTGCTATCTCGGCTATCAATGAACCAATTTGAAAAATTCTTGCCATAGAACGCTCCCTAGAGGGCACGTAACAACTTCCAGCATATAACCAAAATTTGCTATGTGGCCTGGTGAGGGGCCCTTTAATGGGATACGGACACAAAAGTTGGCGGGTGGTTTTTTTGCGTCGGAACAAAAGTTTAATTGTTGAAAATGACGAATACAACAAGCTGCTTTGAAGAAAAGATGAGAAACATCTTTTTTTTTGCGGTTTTCTGTTGCACCTTGCCTCCAAGCGGCCTCCAGCAGAGGCTGAAATTTGACGTCGTAACACCCACCCTCGCAAGCGCGGCCAAGGTCAGCCACAGCCGTCGCAGTGTTTCCGGGGATGTCGGTCCCTTGCAGGGTTTGTTTAAAAACCCTTTTCGGCGAACTTCGCACGTGGTCCATCTGAACCATTATCCCCATCGGCGCTCCACGCAGGTGGTGGATCTTACATGAGCCTTCCCGCGGTCGTCGCTTGGTATTGACGCGTTCGACGCGGCAGAAGGAAATGCCCAGACATTGCTGTTATAACAGCATCGTCGGTCGTGACACGCCGTCGCACACGTTTCCCAGAGATGAGAAGGTGCGTAAACTTTGGATACCTGCCTGTCAGCTATCACGCCCAGCCTGGATACCTCTAAAGAACGACTTCATTTGCAGTGACCACTTCGTTGACGATGATTATGTGACCAGCCCGGCTGTGCTGAAAAGCTTCAGCATGCCGCTCAAAAGGCAACGCCTAAAGCCCGACGCTGTGCCATCGGTCTTTTCATGAAAACGCAAGGCAGAAATGATCAGCAGCGCGTTTGAAAAGAGGAGGTGAAAAGATGTTGGTACTGTTTTCGTTCACTTGCAGCCTTCTTGAGCAGTGTGAGGGCGAGGCTGGGGTGAGATGCCTGAGGCTCGGCACGAAGGCAGTAATGTCTTTAAAAATGTTGGCAGAGCATAGTAAAACAATACACGGCTAGCGCGCGCGAACGTGACTCACAAGATCAGTCCTACATGGCAGCGGGGCAGACACACACACAGCTCTGCTTCTCCACAGGCTAAATGCGGGAAAAACTGGGGAGAACGCCAGACAGGTGCTGCCATCTGTCGGGCGGCTGGCGAAGTGGACGTGAGAGTCTCGGAGGTACTGATACCTCACAGCAGTTGCTCACACCGACGGCATAAACTACTATCCAGTCATCCACGTAATGCTGAAGTACCCCGCAGCTGCCTCGCCTGCGTGCGCTCTTGTAGAAACAAGTTTACAGAGGAAGTGACAAATAATTTTTGCACAAGTGTCTGGCGTAAAGCGAAATCTTCGCGCTACGGTTCACGAAAACCTGACCGGCATTTCCACGGCCGCCTGCTCTTCGTCTCGGAAGGCTCGTAACCATAAGCGGTGATATTTCTTGCCAAGTTGGAATGGTCCTCGCTTTCAGACGTGTACTCATCGCTGGTAGAGGCACCAGAACTCGAATCCATGCTCGCGATGGCGGCGTCGGCGCGCTTTGAATGACCGCGGCCGGCTGGCTATCATACGAGGATGTCGTGACGTCACGCCTTTCAACTCCCGCGGGTCGGGCAGCGAGGCGCGCGCTCATAAAAACGCCAAAAAGAAAGCCATCGGCTCAAAAATAAGCTAAGTGACTTTTTCTTTTCGATGCAATCACACACTGAGGATTCATCTTCACCATTTTCGAAAAATTTTCAGATTTTGTGTCCGTATCCCTTTAAAGCAAAGCTTTCGTCGCCTGCTTTCCTCGGTTTCGCGTGGCTGCCCGGCTGTTGTTGGGTTAGTCACTTCGTTACTGAAATTACTACATTACATCCGTTACTTCGTTATAGTATAGGCAAAGTTGCGCCATTTCACAACATACTCCAGCCCCAATTTTGGATAGAACGAACTTCAGATGTAACGGACCCTTCTTACTGGGTTATTACAGTACATTGTAACAAGCATCAACTGTACTAGGGCAAGAAAAAGCCACATGGCAAACAGGTCAAACAACTAGAAGGAGCAATCCAACACAAGCACATCGTTCGACCCACTACAGGTGCCGACTTTTATCACAACCAGTATAATAAACAAACTCTGCCAACGGAAAGTTCTGGTGTGCCTGTGTGGCACCTTTGCTCTTATTCCATCCATTCTGTGCTGTCTGCGACAAAATAGGCTAACTTTTACAGTACATAGCCACTTAAGCTTGCATTCCAGAGCACAAGCTGCTGCTAAGGACCAATTTGGATTGGGCTAGTTGGCAGCACTTTATTGCTGCTGAACTATAAATGCACAACTCAAAACCCAACACAAAACACACAAGACAAACACTAGCACAGCTTGACTTACGAGCGCCGCCGCTGCCTGGTGGTGTCCCGGGTGGTGCTGGTGGTGTTCTTCCTCCAGGTGGGGGGCGGGTGTCAGCTGCTGCTGGTGGTGAGGGTGGTGCAGGGGTGTCATCGGATGGTGACCCATCATGGCCGCCTGCTGCTGTTGCTGCTGCTGCTGCATCTGGTATGCCGCTGCATAGTCAGGCACCGGTGTATGCGGTGGAGGCGGCGGCTGGGCGTACGTGTAGTCGGCGGGTGTGGGCCAGCCGTCCTGCAGGGGTGTCTGCGGCTGCGGCTGCTGGTAGTCCTGGTGCGGCGGGACCATGCTTGCCGCAGCAACCGAGGCATAGGGGTCCACGGAAGGTGGGCCCAAGTGGCTAGGAGGGCCACCGTGGGGAAAGTCGGGTGCGCCGAGATCGTAGTGGTGGGCCGGCTGCTCGTTGACCACACTGTGCGGACCCACGAGGTCATCTTCCAAGCGTCGCCGCTTAGTATGGTGCCCTGAATGCCGGAAGAAAAGACCAGAGTCACAAGCCCATTCAGTAGAACAGGAAAGTGGATAACCGGGCCAGTTGGTGTAGATTCATGGTTGATTGGAAACACAAACACACACAACAAAGAGGGAACGAGGCACGACGAGCACTGACTGCAGCAAAATTTTATTGACACACAATAAATATGTGAGAAAAACGTAAAGGGAGGAGGACACAAAAGGGAAGGGAAAAATTAGACTGAAAACACGTGCCGTCCAGAAATGAAATTTCACATGTTAACAGTGATATTGAAGGTGAACTCACAAGTGTCATATTTTTTTTTTCTTATGTAAAAAGCTTCAGCTGTCTCCCTAGTTTGCGAGTCCCGATTGTGATCAGGACTGACTTGACTGACTGATCAGGACTAGCTGGTAGTAAAATACTATATCACAAGCTCTCGAATAAAAAATGGTGGCTGCGCTTGCAGTTTCGAAATGACAGGTGATCGGAACCGGGCACCCCATTTCGTTCTTTAGATGGACGTCTCTAGCGAAAATTTGCTGCTAGGTGCGAGAACACACAGGGAACAAAAATGACACTGAAAATCTAGTTTATGAACCAAAGTGCTGCCGAACTGTAACTGCTGACGCCAGCTTCAGTGCAGTTAATTTTAGGGGTTTTTTTAAGGGCGAGTCCATGTAAAATGAACTACTGATATATAATGACCACTTGTCATAGAACTAGAGTTCGTTATTAACGAGTTCAATTGTTATCATGAAATGCGCCAGCACCGGGAAGCTAATGTTTCATCTGCCTCTCACTTTAACATGGAGACTCGAGATTATGCAACATCTAGTACTAAACACGCGGGAAAACAGCACACAATGCCACAACAACTCGGCACGCCCACTTTTGACACATGCGGCTGATTCTAAAAAAAAAAAAAAAGGTGCGCAGGCTGCATGTGCACTTAGCTGCGCGGACAGCCATGCGTAGCCACGGCAGCGCTAGAAAACGAGACACGCAGTAAACGCAAGAAGTCTCTAAAAGCGCAAATAGGGACGAAGCGTTCCGACGTTGCTGTCATTCACGTACAATTTCTGCTGATGATTAGGGCGATGCGAACTCCGCCGCTACGTTTCGGTTGGACGCTAGCGTCATTTTTGCTCTTTTGTGTCGCCCTTTTGCGGCGCTCCACACTCGCTAAACTCCGAGTGTTGTCCGAATTAACAGATGTGCGGCCAAATACGTCTGAATTAGCGAGAGTTTAATTGCATTAAATAATGCATACGACTGCCGGGACCAGATGACGAATCCCGAGTTATCCGATTTTCCTAAACCACTAGGGTCGAATTACCAAGGTTTCCCTGTACTGTACTCTGAAAACTCCAGCTTTTATCTGACAGCAGACAGCCTGAGAAATGATTGAGCTCGACTGTGGCAAGAAACAAGCATCCTCACCCAGGCTGTTCTCCTGCATGTGCTCCTCGTGCTGTGGCATCTGCTGCGGCTGCTCACTGATGGCGTCCTGCTCATCTTCGAGCTGCTGCAGCAAATGCTCCTCCCCAGCGGCCAGCTCATTTTCGACGGATCGCGTCGTCAGGTGCCGCTGGTAGAGGCGGGATAGGGCCTTGGACAGGATCGGCCGGCCAGGCAATGCGAACAGCTTCTCGACGCCTCCGGTCTCCTTCCAGTGCATAAGGCGCTTCGTGGGTGGCGCCAGGTCCAGCGTGGTCACAATGTCACTCGTGTCCGACAGCTGGGACTTCATCTCCTCCCCCGAGATGTTTTTCACCTCGTCAACGATCAGCTTGCGCTTCCGCTTGGCACGGGCTTTCTCCACGCCTGCAGCAGGATGAACACATTCGGGCTCACAGGGTGGCAGGGGTTCAAGAAATCAAATCAAATTGGGGAGTTTAACATTTGAAAGCAACGCACAGTGAAAGAACAATGTGCGTGCATACATGAATAAAAAGTTAACGCCAACAACATGAAACGTTCCGCACACAAAGCCATTAGTTGACAATGTAGACAGAATACAGTATCTGAAATGTTCACCACTCTACAGCATAGAGTGCTTCTCCAAGACTATGCAATATTATCACCAAGAGCAGCTTTAGAGCACAGATTATGGAATGTTGCCTGCAGAGCTTCACAGAGAATTAAAGAGACCATTTCAGCTTGGGAATTACATGCGTTGACCACCACAAATTTTCTTAGGTCTATTAAAACCTTACATTTATTCAACAGCATCTTCTTAGTCTGTCTTACGATTTCTTTTTTTCAGTTATTTTCAGTTTTCTCCCAGAGACAAACTTCTATGCACGACAGTTCTCCCTACCTTGGACAATAGTGTCTAATGGAGCCAGGGCAAAGCTCTCATCCTCGTTGTTGAGAAGCGTTGTCTGCTCTCCGGGCCCAGGGTCCACGCCACCCATTTGAGCCGAGTCCACAGAGGGCGGCCGCGGAGGTGGGGGCATTGCGGCCTCGTCCTGCTGTTGCTGATCGAGCAGGCCTTCGTCCACACCGGGCATCGCCGAAGAGGACGACGGGCCAGCCACTCCGGCGGCCGCCGATGTCGTCGCACCCCCGTCGAGGTCCCTGGCATCTCCCACAGAGCTCCCAGGACTGGACGGCCCTGACGGAGCACCCATTGAAGGAGGGCCCATATCTGCAGAACAGTGTTAATCAAACTGTGTAATTTTGCACCAATACAACAACCTGATTGTGAGGCACGCTGTAGCAGGGGACTCCGAATTAATTATGATCACCTGGGGTTTTTCACTGTGCACCCAGATCAAGTACAAGAGCGTTTTTGCGATTCCACCCCCATCGGAATGCAGCTGCCACGGCAAGGATCAAACTTACAACCTCGAGCTCAGCAGCGCAATGCCCTAAGCACCGGGCCTGGGATGAGTTTGGACTGGCGGCATCGTCAAGCGGAGGTGCCAAAAATGTAATGGAATGCGACTGCCGGACAAGGCGGAGCAGGCACAGCTGCCAGCTACGTTGACTGATCGTGTTCCATCGTTTCTTCTGTTCTGCATTGCCGCTATACCTCGTGGAACCAAATCCAGACAATCATGTTGCATTTCTCTGTGCATGACCAATTACACAAACATGGCTAAGCTGACGAAGCTGTTTCATCGGTTTTCATCACGGCTTCAGAAGGCCTGGACATGTGTGGCTCATAGGCAAATGTACACGTACATTTGCGACACTGCTTTGCTTTTGACTAGTTGTTCTAACTAAAGGAACTGTGTATTTGCGAGAGCTAGATGCAAATTGTGTGTCTTTGCCTCTGCAGGCGATCTGTTATGCTTATTTTTCACATGGTGAATGACACCTGTGCCATCTTCCAGGTATCTTGGGCCACTGTCACTATGGCTAATAAGCAACCCAAAACAAACATGCTAACTTTCACCAAACAGCGCACCACCTGTTGCCACCTTATGCTAGCAAATGTCTAGAAATAGAATAACAAATCGAACTTGTTAACCCTGCAGTCGTGAACAAGTGAGTCGTATAGTCGTGAACAAGTGAAACTCGAACGAGAAATTACAAAGTAGAGTATAATTCGCAAGTAATAAGTTGACAGTACAATCTCACGCAGCTTTATTCCTTCGGCAGAGATGCTATAGGCCTCACACTAAGCAGATAAGTCAAGATTATGCAAATATTACACATAGTAATGGTGAAAGCCAAAACAAAAGAATGTGTTCTAGTTCGCTCTAGCTTGTTCGTATTTCAACCGTCCGCGATAGTACCTCGTCTGACGCACATGCCATCAAAAAAAAAGGAAAAGGGACAAGGCTCCTCTGTCTATCAAGGCCCAAGACTGAGGTAGTTCGTAACCCGCAGCACCACGTCGCCATGATGCCCTAACAAAGCAAATGCACTTACCATACATGTCATCATCATCGTCACTCTCATCAACGGGCCGGGCGTCGGGAACGGCTGGTGCAGGTCCCGGAGCACCCAAGGGCCCATCCCGGTCTGACCCACTCGTGTCTAAGGGCACGTGTCCTAGTGGCGCATCATCGAAGAGGCCCGCTGGCTCGAACAAGCCACTCGGTTCACCCTCTGCACACACACACAACCAACATTCGACACAAGCTAACACACACTGTTAAATACTAGTACAGTTAAACCTGCTTATAACGAACCTCCATATAACCAATTCCTGGATATAACGAAGTTTTTCCATTCCCCGCCGCGACTCCATAGAAGCACATGTATTTGAGACCTCTACGTAAGGAAGTGGCAGCGAGAGACCCCCGTCGAAATAACGAATTTTCCCCGCCGACAACCTAGAGATGTCACCCCAAATTGTCATTTTTGCACGAGCAGCAACCGGAAGCACCTTCTCCACCGCGACGGAATGCAAAGCAGCGGTGTCGTGCTTGGTGCGCTCGAATTCCCAGCGACTGCGAGGCGACAGCAAGTGCACGTGTGCGTGCATGTGAGAGCCGGGCCTGCATCCCTCGACCCAGCTATCTTGCCGCCGTGGGCGTGACCTTTCCCACTTCATATACTGTCTGCTAATTTGCTGTCGCAATCGATGCTTCTCCTATCGGGCAAAACTGGGACTTTTTTGTTCATCGCAACTTTAGTATATTGGGAATAAATCTTGAGCGATAGTTGTATTTCTGCATGAAAGCATGAGCTGCGCGGTACTGTAAAGGACTTTTTTCCTTCTCTTTTGGTCACGGAAAACGGGTGCACGTTACAATCGAGGGCGCGTTACAATCGATCGAGTAAATACGGTAAGCGTTTCTTTTTCGAATTTTCGCGCCGAACCTGCATATAAGGAAATCCTCTTTATAACGAAGTTTTTCGGGAATTTGTCAAATTCATTACATCCAGGTTTAACTTTATATTTACCAACAAAGGCACAGTTCTAACACCACACCCAATGTATGATATTTGATACGCTGAGCTTGATAGCTGAAAATGCTGATTTACCGTATTTAATAAGGGTGTACGAATACCGAATAGTAGATTTCAAATGGAATATCGAATCGAAACAAGAAAAAGAAAGCCAAATATTTAATCGGATATAAGAAAATTTATTGCAATTTTGGGGCAAGAAAACGCGGTGCTGAACATGCTTGGGAATTTCCTAGAATTGCATTTTAAAAAATGCAGCAAGTTATGAGCAACTCATGTACACAGAAATAAAGATATACAATACAGTGTACTCCTACAAAAAGGAATTCTAAATTAGTACGCCAGCCCTAACTACAGCTCAGTTCTAGCAAACTAAGGTCTGGAAAATATTTTTTCATCACTAAATTGTTTATTGAATAGAATCAAGTGCCTTATTTTTTTTGTTCCTCTGAAGCTAAAGAATTAGTGATGCTATGTTATACTGAATACCAACGAGGCCCTCAGTTTAATAGTGGACCTGTGTTTTACAGCAATGTTTCATTACATAGAAAGTTCTCCTTTCCAGATTTCCTCAGGTACAGAACAGCTTTTCCATGTTTACAGCAGGTGGGTTTTCGCAAGGCCAATCTGCGTGACTGACGAAAGCGTCACTCGATCACCGCTCTGCGCGCAGCCATCATTGGTGCTGTGCGGGTCGACTATGGCTGGCTCTGACGGCAGAGAGCAGGTGCCTTTTCATTGTCAGGTTCGGCATGATTTGCCACCTGTCAAATGTTCCTAAATCGGGAGGGTCAGGGCAAGTTCGCGCAACACCCGCTTCCCCCTCATCTTCGTCGTCCATTCTAAGTTCATGCAAATGTACACAGCTGTACGGTCAGCACACAATCACATGACACTTTCACTCCTGCCATGTAAATCCAAAACTGGTCTTGTGACATGCTGCTCGAAGCTACAGAGACAGACCGACGTATGCATACAACTCCGCCAGGAACAAAAGGCCACTGTACGGTGTGCCGCAAATACGGCCGCCATCCATGAACAACTTTGTTGCCATTCCGTAAGCTCAACACTTTCATTTGCATGGTGGTTTGTCGGCTTCCCGACTGTCGCACGGCTGCTGCGAATAGATCCGAGTCAATTAGGCACCAAACCGTAACTTCAGTTGCCAACGCCCGACAGAGCAGCACCGATTAGGCCTGGTAGCCTAAGCAATACGTTGTGACAAAATTTGCCACTGGCCAATGTGGTAACAAGCCACACGCCATTGCAGAATGCTTGCCGCTAATATGTTCGCACAGATGGCTCATCACTGAATGGTCCCGAAATCATGTGTACGAGTTAGAATGGCAGCTGCTGAAGCGGCATTTATTATTATCGTTCCAATTGGTCCTGTCACCTTGGTCAAACCTTGTACCGAAAGAGGCGGCCCCAGCCGATATGGCGCCATTCTGTGGATTGCACCGTTTGGGTACTGCGTGTTCAATCCCCGCATTGGACCGATGTCAGGAAGCGCATGCAGTGGGGCAAAGGTGATTTGCCCCCCCAGATTTTTTTTTACTGGGTGCGGGCATTACACGAGGCTGCCGTATTGCTACTCACTGAAGCCTCGACGTGCACTCAAACTGCGATGAAAAATAATGCAACCACTGGTGGTTCACCATCAACAACACATTTACAATTGCAGAATAATTTTTCGGACATGGGCAATGTTGAAAAAATTTTCTAACAACCAGGCATTCCGAGGAAAACAAAAATAACTGTGACAATAAAATGGATTTCACTGTTTTTTTAGAGCGCCAGCACGGAAAAAAAAAATAATTTACAGACCTTTGCTCAGTGTAGTGCTCTATTAAAATAAAGTTTAGTTAAACATTCGTAATGGCCAAGGCCGTTTCGCATTCACCCATCGTGCTGCCCGACGTGCGTCACCAATTGCCGCAAATGCGTGCGCACAAACTGTGACTCTGCAACACTGTTTTGAAGTTTTATTGGTTTTATTCCCACACACGAGCTTATGCCATTTCGTTCAGTAAGTGCACAAATAAACTTGGTATGCATCCACAGTAGTTGTCGGCTTATCGCCTGTACATCCAAACTCTGCTTCGAGCCTTGTGGCCATCAGTCCCGACCGTGCATATTACCTCATGCTGGTTGCCGACGCGGTATACTATAGTACAAACATTTTAAGGGCAAACTTCCCGCAACATCTTGCCACTCGGAGCACTTCTTGGCTAGGCTTAACCAAGGCCACCTTATCGGAGTTGGTGACCATAGTTGCGGTTTGGTGCCAAGTGTGGGACATAGTGATAATAGCTATAATAATGCCATCGTCAGCAGGACAACTAGTGCCATGTACTAGTAGCGACTTCCGAAAATTATCCGGCACGTGACGCTTACTGAAACTTATTTTTCCAAATTTTCTCACTCCAATGTGGGCGTACAGGCCTCGCATGAGGGTGGGCCTTACACAAGTAAATAAGGTAAGCATCAGGAACTTAATAGAAAAGCCATAGTACTGCTTTTGGCATTCTTAAGTGAAGTTCAGTTGTGAATGAGTCAGCAAAACAATTGCTACTAACGAGCCCACTGAGAACAATCATAGTCATGTAGGACGCATTCGCTATGGCTGATCGTTCGTACTAAGTAGGCATGCAAAAATAAGCCAATAAAATGGCAAAAACATTATTGTTCCCCAAAGTAATCAGTGCACCTTCTTTGCATCTTCAATGCTGGCCCAATAATCATGGTTTCCAAAATCTTCATAGCAGACTACTGATCACCTAGAGCTTTTCTGCTGAATAGGTGTATCAGCGATGTGATGTACTCGAGCACAGTTGATGCGCTTGCAGGTTGGTGGCATTGGTTCTGTAGTTTCCTTTCTTTGCCTGATTGACAGCTGAAAAAGCCTTTCACGTCACGGACGATGTCCTCCACCGTGTATGACTCCGTGACATCAGCTTTATTGACCGCATTAACGAGTCGTCCCAACCAACGTCTACAGCACTCGACTGCACTTCGACAATGTGCTACCATAAATCAGCAGACGAGTTGTCATTGATTCAGATCTCGACAGTTCCAAACTCCCCACACAAAAATTCAGCCTTTCAAAAAGTTTTTTGAAGTGCGCAGCAACCTCAATCCAAGGAGTACACTAAACAGTGGGCATGCATGGAGGGTGGTGGCTTCTCAGGATTGGTACTTCCATGTTCGCTCTGACGGAGCTCGCAGCTAGTGTTGCCATTTCAGCTATTTTGTCGTTACATATAGCGACTCGTTGATCTGTTTGGCTACAAACGTGACCGGCGACCTTTTTTAGTGACTTCGAAGTTAAGGAAGTTGCTTCGAAAATGACATTCTAGAATGCACTTTATTATTCAAAAGCTGCAAGAAAGGCTGCCGGCTGTACGGCGCGTAGGCTTTGTGGCCATGATGAAGCAATGGTGGTCTGCACTCACTCAGGCCATACACTGCGGTTCATTACGCCGAGACAATCAGGCAGCACATTGTGCTCATAAAATGTACGTCCTTTTTATTATTTATAACACCCATTAGAATGGGTGAAAACAGTGCAGGTGCTGCAATTTCAGTAAGTATGTTCGATTTGTCGACATCCTCAAATGTAGCAGTACGTTAAATCACCAAAACTTATAGCAATAAATTTTATGGAGAGGTTTCGAACACTGCAGGATCGACTTCTGCAAAGCGTACATATCAAAGCGACTGGGCTCGTTTTTGCTAATTTGAAAGCACCCCATACATTTCTTACGGCTTTCAGCCAAATCAATACTGCACTGAGTTTTCAGGTGGATCAAGGGGCGGCATCATAGCAGTTGACTTGTATAAAGGTCGGTTAGTTGTCACTGCCGTCTTAACATTAACAAGATCGTATCACATAATTATTCAGTGCTTTCCCGAGTGCCAAAAACTTGTCAATTTGCATGCATAATGTCGACCAAATGTGTCTTTGTCCTAGGGAAATAAAGTGAACAATGTTCTTTCGAACCGTGCTGGATTTGTGGTCTTTAAATTTAAGTGTAAATGCAAGATTTTAGTGGTGATTATGCATCATAATGTCCTCTATACCCTGCTGGTAAATTTGGTGTTTATTTCTCACCTGCACAGACACTATACGAACCTGAAACATTTTGGTAGATGTGTTACACATGCAAGTCTAGATTATATTGTTTAAGAATTCCTACATTATATAAAATTCAGTCGAGAGTTACAACGACAATTTTAGTGAGACTGGAGCAAAATTTGGAGAAATTTAGCAACTTCTTTGTCTCAGTTTAGCAACATGCTCGAAAAAAGTTGGCAACACCACATGCAGCAGCAACACATTTGTTCTATATCTAGGACATGCTGCCATGGACAACATGAATATTATGACTGTCGCGATATCTTTGGTTTGTAATAACCGAACATTCATGATAACTGGGATCGTTACAAGCAGGCTGGACTATATATTAATTCATTTTTAACTCTAATACCATTCTATTGTTTTTAGTATGAATTTACTCTATCACCACAAAGTTATTTAAATTTTCATTCATTTGGAATAGCGTTTGGACATTCTGGAGTTCTAAGGGAGTTATACTCTCTTTTCCCAATTACAAAAAATGCGAGAGCATTATAACTATAATAAAATGAATACGCTAAATGGCTTGCGGCCCTCCAAATTCACAAGCCCACACCGGCCCATCCTGGAGCACTTTAACAAAGCACACAGTTCTCAAAATTCTTAAGTGACAAGTACACTGCATTGTGAGGATTATTCACTAACAAGTTTCAAAACAAGCAGCCATCACAACGTTACTGAGAACAGCCGCTCGAGATTGGTAAACGCATCAAAGGAAAAAAATAAAGGAAGTGGCAAAAAAAAAAAAAAAAACTATTCCGCACTTACCAAGCAGCGCCCCTTCCCTGGCATCTTCAGCCACTTCAGCCTCGGTCGAAGCAGCCGCTGTTCCGAAAGGGTCAGCTTCCCCTTCCCGAGCATTCCTTCCGGCCTCGATGGACTCACTGGGTACCGGCATCGCCGCCAGAGCCGAGTTCTCGGCAGCAGAAGACGACACGCCGGCCTCGTTGTCGGCGGAGGAAGAGGCACCCCCTCGGGGCTGCTCGGAGGGGCGCCCTAGCATAGAGCCTCCTAGTAGAAGGCTGGCCTGGTCAAATGCCTCGTCTATGTTGGTCGCCTCACGAGCCATCTCGGGGTCGTCAAAGCCCATGTCTCCTGTAAGCAACGGGGACACTCCTGGGTCACTGCTGACACTGTCGGGAACAGCTACTAGTCCTAGCATTTGTATCTTTGCATCGCAGCTTACAATCGAACGAGTACTATAATATTTCGCGAGGTTGTGCACTGAAAGTTTGCCGCAAGAAGCACTGCTTAAAACAAGTCTGCCCACCCACGTCCAAACAATGTCACAAATGCTCCAAAAGAGTCGGAGATTATCACACTGTGGTGGTCATTTTGTACCAAAAGTTACGTCAGACCAGTTCGTAACCACCACCAATGTTGGTACGACAACAGTGCATGCTTGCATTTTTTGGCCAGTAGAACTGCCTATCATTTCCTTTTCTGCACCTACCTATGAATTTCTTTTTGATATGACAATAATTGCTTTGCTCTCGATAACATCAATGTAAGGTTTGTCCTCCTATGTGCTTCTTGCTCTGTTAGGTGGAGTTTTGGTGCTGTGTGTGTTTCAAGCAACATGTATAATTCCCCTGCCATCTTCGCAACTGTTCCCTCACAAGCTACAATGTTACGCACAACAAACTGATAACAAGAAGCTACAGCAACTACACTAGCACTAAGCCAATAAATAGCTATAACCTTGTAGATGTCACACACCGTGTATTTTCTCCGCTTTAACGCAGAAACTTGTCCAGGGAGAACATCAGCATACAAGGCTTTGATAATTGACAAGTACAGCAGCTTAGTTCTTTGCATCCAAGGACGTACAGGTTACTTGCTCACCCACGTACGTCCACATGCAGTGAAAAATTTACTCACCAAAATTATCATCATTAATGAGGCTGAGTGAGCCATAGTCCTCCTTGAGTGTGATGTCTTCCGCGCGGCTTTGGTTCAGCGTCACTGCCGCTTCCATGTCAATGTTGCTGCACGTGCATACGATCAAGAATTCAGTTGGGAATGCCTCACGGTTCCAGGTGCAAAAGCGCTGTTGCTGTTACCGCTAAGCTACTGCAAAAGTTCTGTACTGCAATCTCAACAAAAAACACACTTATTTTTGTATGTGACGAGAGTGTCTTCTCAATGGCAATGGTAGTTCACATCTTTGCCCACTCGTTAAGTTTTACGTGTTTTAATAAGCACATGCTCTAGTTAAGTTGCTTGAGAAATTACCATTAGAATACAAACGGACTAGATACACAGCTTCAGTACTGCTGTGACAATAAATGGACCAGGGATTGGCTTCCATTTATTTGCGAGATTCAAAAGGCCTGTACTTTTTTCAGCAGCATTCTGGGCACAACTGGCTGACAAAAGTTCAGAGGGTAATGATGATACCGCACCTCTGGTCTTACAAGAAAAAGAAAGAATGAGCCATAGAATGCACTGTAACCTGTTTCTATGTAATACGGGTCGTAAAGCTGAAGGCCTAGTAGATCACATGAGGTCCAAGTCGCAGAATCTAAACCAAGTGTTTACGAACTGTTCTGGGCACAGCTGCTCAGCCCAGCCTTCGTCAAAGTTAACATAAACACACGTTAGGTGCCTTTTCGTTTCTCCTGCATATGGCGCTGAAGACTTCTGGCTGGAGTGCCTTGAAATTGCTAGCTAAATGCGCTTTCTTTCCAAAGACTTTGGTGCCAGCTTCTTATGGCTTTCTAGTTAAAGTAACAGCAGCTATACATCACCAGTGAGAGCAACGTGTGTTAATGATGAAGCTGACAACCCTCAGCCATACCCCATGTGCCCACCCCACCCCCCTTCTCACCTGAGGTCGGGCATGGTGGCCTCGAAGTCGTGGAACACCTCAGGCAACGTGATGGTGCTGAGAGCAGCCTGCCTGCCCTCCTCAGGCAGGTCGACTGCTCCCGGCCGGAAGGCCATCTTGATCTTGATGAATGCTTCATTGCAGTCAGCGAGCAGGTACTTGGCCTTGCGCGAGTAGATGCGCACGATGCCCAGCAGCAGATGGCCGGATGTTCGCAGCGCCATCTTCACCTTGGGTTGCAGAATGCCCTCGACACTGCTCTCAATGTTGGTCTCAAAGACGTGCGCCTTCGTCAGCTTCTTGTCCCAGTGGGCTGCCAGCCAGATGCGTGCCAGCGGGCCCTTCTTGGCCAACACAAAGTGTGCGTAGAACATGGCTGCGGCCTCCTCCCGTCAGGGGGAACGCTGCCCCCCGACACTTGCCCTCCACTCACGACGTCCACTCCTGCGAGATCGCATTCCAGGCAGACAGCACTGTCAGCAGATGCACAGACATCAGCTGCTCCAATGTCACATCACAAATAGAAAGAACTTCTTGAACATAAACCCGAATTACTCTGGGTACGACAATCTTGTGTAATATGTAGTCAAAGAATCTGCAAGCGGTACAGAAATGGTGACAAATTGTTTCAACAGCAAAGCTAAGCAAGAAACACCCACAGGTGTCCTTCCTTAATACAATACTTCAACAAGCCTTTTTGTGTGTGTGTGAGTCCCCTCTCTACTCCTAAGCTTCCGACAGCAGCAGCCCTAGTCCTCAGCATCTCACTGCAATAAGAAAACTGCCTAGGTGACACAATATTGCAGCCACCAATTGTAACTTCAGGAGAAAGGCAACTTCTGCAATGCACCTGAGCTGCTAATTATCACGTGAAGTATGTCACAGACCTACGCTAGACCAAATGGACCCACACCACAAAAAATACCATGAAGTCCAGCGCCACAATATGGTCTCATCACCACTGTCACTGTCTAGGAAGCTTGGTCACGTGGGCCCACAAAGCTGTGACGCACGCACTGTGGGATCATTTGCTCTTGCACACACATTCTGTACCAGCGCAAGCAAGCAAAACCACGCTGACAGTTGTCCTGGCTAGCTGTGGCAGCTCCGATTGCGACTCTACGTCTGCATTCAATGCGGCTCACTGCACTCTTAGACTCTCTAGGCTTGCCCGGTGCTGTGGGTCACCGCTCATTGTACGTCACTAAAGCTTTAGTTACGCTTCCAACACAGCGACGTCGGTGTCAATCGCGAGAACGAGCATTTAGGCACTCTTTGGAAGCGAATTAAAATATATTTTAAACGTTTTCTGTGTCCAATACTTAATGTTGAGTGTCCTTGCATACAGAAGAAGCCTACAGCAGGCTTTTTACAGCCTCAAAATTTAGTGTCTTAACCCTTTTAACATAAAGTCAACTTCGAAAGTTCACAGACCGCATTAGCCAAGACAAAAGCAGAGACCTCCGCATCCTCAGACCACACCCTGGTATTCTATTTTCCAGCCTGTACAAACATGTGCATGCAAACAACATAGTGCTGTACATTTTTACTTGCTATGCTAACAAACTGCGCTGAAATTAAATGTTTTCTCAGATAACGCTGTTTGTAAACTTTTCGCTGTTGACACACTCCACGTGTAGTGCTCGTGAAGCATGTCTGCCTCATTATTCGCTACCGGTTTTTGTGACAAAGAACGGCATCTGTTTACAGACTAACTGTATGACTTTTTTCTTCCTTCAATGAATGATGCCAGAGAACAGATGCTCAGTGCCAATAAATTAAGAGCACACAAATGTAAGTACTGAAATTGAGTGCAAATGGAATTTCTTTTGCTGTAAATACCAACATTAGAGCTGCTCAGTTATCAAGGCAGTTGCAGTACTCTCATATAAACTATGTACTTGCTGCGCCTTGTCCTTCACAAGAACATTTTACTGCATATGGTAAACGAAACACTTCATGAGACACCACATACAAAAAGAAAAGGCTTTCAGCATACGCGCTTGCTAAACAAGCATTACAACATCCGGTGCAAGGTTTCTGTTCTTACTTTCTTGCTGCAAGCTACCTGAAGCCGCTAAACTTGAAAATTTGCCTTCAACGTATTTCAATCAAGTACGACATCCTCATTCAGAAAAGCTATAGAGGCAGTCATACAAAGTCGTAAAACCCTCAAAGCATGGTACCTTGCAAGTTGTCAGCTTGAGAGCTTGTGCATAAAACTGAGACAGAGATGTAATTGCTGGTTCAAAAATAGTATTCTGACAATATCAAGCCACTGAGGATTCTAACTGACATGTGACTACATTTGACACGCACCGCTGCACAAAAGTAACATGGCCCATTTGGACATTTACGACAACTGGTATTATCCAGCACCTTGAACATGCTGCCCAATTCTAATGCAGAATAAAAACTGAAGTGCACCTTGGTGAATGTCCTTACAATTGGGGGCAAGACATAACATGTTCCGCATCTGTTCATTTATTGTTGCGGGTGAAACAGAGGGAAGTGTTGCATGCACCCTAAGAAGCACATCTGGCCTGAGCAATAAATCTGCTCTGAAAGGCAAGACTACTACCCACAATTTTTAAACATTAACGTTTTATAGTGGGTGGCAGAATAATGTCGTCATACATTCGAGCTTAACAGTAGTGTTGCTTTCCTGAGCTGCCCTTATACAATTATATACCGTTGTTCTTGCTACATTAAAATACCTTTTTTTTAATCAGCCGTGACAGCTTAATTCAAGCTCTTCAGCTCGATTACTTCAAGAGGCACACATTAATTGCAGGAGAATTCAAAATGCATAATCAACTGATCAGCAAACTTTCACAAATTAAGTTACCTAATTACTTTATGGAACTTATTGCAAATACAGATGTTGCCAGTGAGATTATAAGACATATCCACTTGGAACTAATTCTGACACCAGTTTTGAGAAATGCATTTCCAAAGTGTGCTACAAAATACAGTGATGTTTCAATTATTTTTGCACATCAGTGTATAAAACAGTGTTTCGTTAAAATAGTAAGTGGAACAACAGTGCACTTTTTCCGCAAGTTTAATGACGCATATCTCAAAACAAGAACAACTCTCAGTATTTGTTCCAAGTGCCTTGCAATCTTCCCGGCTACAATTTGTAAACTGAAAGATGTGCTGTTAAGTAATTAGTTACAAGCTTAATCAGCGAGGCTGTGTTAGTCTGTCAATTATGCATTTTATTTTATTGTGCAAGTAACGTCCACCTCTTGAGCAATCCAGTTCAGGGATTACATTTGTGCTATCTGCTGAAGGCAATTTTTTAAACTTCTTTATGGGCATAAAATGGGGTCAGCTAACGCAAGACAGGGTAATTGGAGATCACTGGGGAAAGCCTTTGCAGCGGCGGTACCTGCAATGGGCATTGATAAGATGATGGTGGTGGTAAGCATGATGCTGTTACATTGTCTAGCAGCCCTGTCTTACTCAATTATTTGAGGAAGAAGTAGGCAACCAAACCAAAAACAAAGACGATGGTGGTCTTCCCACTGTGGGAGAATGCTGCTGGCGCAGCAAATGAGTACAGAGCTGATGGAATTGCTGAAGTCTGCAGTTTTTCCCCCTTTTTTTTTTTATGGCACTAAAGAGAAACAATAAGTAAATTTAGGCTGATAAGGCTTTCTTTCAAAACTCCATTTTCATAAATTTCGTTGTAACAGGTTGATTATCAGAATAAAAAATGAAGGTGAAAGTTAAATTTTGCACCGAAACCCCATGCCAGTTGTTTTCAAACAGTTGTGGCTACGTAGAAGTTCTTGACACTTCTTCACTAT
This sequence comes from Dermacentor silvarum, assembly GCF_013339745.2. Lineage (NCBI taxonomy): Eukaryota > Metazoa > Arthropoda > Arachnida > Ixodida > Ixodidae > Dermacentor > Dermacentor silvarum. The sequence goes on from NC_051157.2 coordinate 97,751,962, forward strand.
CTGGATTCTTTATAATACAATGCAGTCAATATTTACCAATAAACAATTGGCTGGGCTCCAGCAGACGCCGTCCAAATCCATGATGTCACAACAAGGTGGTGCGGTTCAACTTCATGGTGGCGTTGATACCCATTATTCGTTTTTTGAGTCGTCTCTGAATTACAAAGCCTTCTATCACTAATAAGATTGGCTTTTTAGGCATTGTAACAGCATGATTTACTAATGCAGCTGAAATAATTTTTCTATTCAGTGTCCCCTTAAAGCTTTGCCGCTGCAACTTTCCTAACCGTAGTTCATAATGTCTAAGCACATTAAAAAACATGCTGGATGCATATAAGCATCTAATCATATTAACTACAGCCCAGGTATTCTACTAACCGTTAAATACCCGTGATCAAAAAATACTACTGCTCAGTAGGATAAATACATGAAATGCTTATCAGGCAGGCTCCTACACGACAAGTATTGCAGGCCAAACTGTCTAATTTTTAAATTTGTCTGCTTATTACAAGTTCTAATGGCAAAGTACGAAACAAGATATAGAAAAGTCTGTAAGAGAAACTAAAACTGACATCTCATGTGCCTAACTGGGGCACATCAGCTTTTATAGAGAGGTCAGCTACTGCACCTGGATACTCAGCTCATGGTCTGTACTAGCACCGTATTGCCCAAATGCACTTTCCCATCGTCTGCCTAGCCTAAAAATGTGTTTAAAAGATATACCGCTTGAAGTGTTACTTGCACGTCAATGGAGCATGAAAGCCTTAAGCATTTCATCAAAATTTTAGCATTAGATTTATGTGGCACAGCTGACGTGTGTGCGCACACAATTTCCGCTTGCATGCCAACGCTGCAAGAAAATCCTTTTATTTTCAATGCAGGAAAAAAAATCTAGAATATGCATGGCACTGCTACGTTGCGCTTCACAAATCAGAATTTTTTAATATCTTTGCCGCTGCAACTTGTGCTAACTATAGCTTTCACTTGACTTAACCTAAATTCCCGCAGACACCTGGGTCGCGGTACTCTGGAGTTCAAGAGTTTAACGAGCTTGTATTTATTTCGATCCGACTGCCAGACACTTAAGTATCTTATCTACTATGGCCTCTAATGAAGGCTGAAATGTATACATCATATCGGCGGTAGGGCAATGGGCTCCTCTGAGCAATGGTAATAGCTGGCGTAATAACGCGTCTGCGATCTATTAAAAAAAGATCCTGCGATTTTTCTTAGTTCTGTACACCCAAGATTGCACTAGCTGACCCTTGATGGTGTGATACCCTGCCACCCGGTACTGCGTGACGGTTCCGTGTACTGTGCTCCGAGGAATTTAAACACGCTCCACTACCGGGACGCAATAGTCCGTGCAGGGTGAACAAACTGCTGTATATTACTGTGGTGCTTTTATTCGTGTCCGATCTACAAGCATCCCAGCGCGCCCCGGTCACTTACGGGCTTCCAACTAGAAAGTGATGCAGGTATCGATAATTTGCTCCACAATTCCCGCAAACGTCTGCAAATAATCGGCATTTTAGCTAGAAATGCCACCTGCGACTGCCGGTGGAAACAGCTTGGTGAAATCGGAAAGATGAAACCAGAAGGATGAAAACGTGCCGAAGCGTTTCGTATGTCAAGCGCCTTCGATGAAGGACGAGGAGTTGCAAAGGTGCAGTTGGAATAAGATTAATCGGACACGCAACATGCCGAGCTTTTAACGGCTCGATGTTTAAAAATACGTTTATTGCAAGCGCGGAGCCAACCGCTGCACATCTCACTACCGACCGGAAGAAAACGATAGCACGCGCGAATCCAAGGCGGATTTCTTTTTCTTCTACGTGGAATTCGCGCGAAATTAAGAGACTACACATTGGTGTTTCGGCAACGCATTACAAAGCGTGCACGAGCACTCCGCAAATCCCAAGACTTTCCATCGGGAAACGTAAACATCTGGCAGGCACTGCCCGAAACGGGCGCGCAATTTCCCGCCTTCTGGGGCTAGGTGACTGCGATTAGCAGTAGTCGTGACTTGACAGTGGCACATCGCTCGTTGAAAACACAATACTGCTCTGGTATTATATGAGATTTCGCGCAGCGAACGGCTGCGATGCGGCGGCCGCTTGTCATACGGAAGAGCAAACACGTAGTCAAAAAATATAAAAAGCAACTGCGCCCGCCCCCGAGGGAACTACGCCAGCCTTCGTTGCACGCAAGGTGGTCGGCGCTTTGCGCCGGTCGCACATTGGAGAATTCATTAACGCGAGACAGTTATGGGCTTGCACTTTTCGGTATCGAAAAGCCCCACGCATCGCCCAAGAGGGGCTGGCCACGCCAGCGCGATCCGAGTGAGCCGCCCGGAGAGCGATAAATCCGCCATTGCAAGTCGCCGGGCGATGCTCGGGGCCGCGTTTTCGACAGCGTCGGCGACGCTGTTACGTCGCCGGTTTAGCTGCTGAACTACGACGAATGCAACAGAGAAAACCACGAGGAATGTTAGGAAAAACCGCGAGCTGAAAATTCCACAGGCCCGGGAGCGATCGGCAACCATTTTTTTCTTATATGCGCCGTCGGGTACCCAATATTGCCCAGCGGGAACAGGCGCTATCGCCGTAGTGCTTCCGTTTCACCCTAGATGTCATGAGGAGCGCGGCGGCTTGGCCGCTCGGGCGACTAGACCCCGAGAAATGAAGCGAATTGGAGGCGCCACGGCGCGCTCACCTCGATTATTCGCGTCCCACGATGATCCCTGGTCACTCCGGTGATCAAAGGTGGTCCGGTAAGCCGGATTTGGGCGACGGATTCATCCGGAAAGCGGTCCTCGGCACCGCTGAGAAAATCGGGCCGCGTACTTTTTCACATCCAAAATGGCGTCCTGGTGTTTTCCCGCCGATTCTGCCGTTTCAAAACAGACGACGCGCACCAGGGCACCTCCGCGAGAGAAAGTAGTCCCCGTCGCGTTTAACGCCGATAGTGAGCTTGATGTAGATATCCTACATCTTCTAAGAATACCGGTTTGTTACTCCAGATCTTAAGTGTTCAATAAATTTTATTTCGGAGGTTTTGAACGATGTTTAATTTTATTCGCATTGAAACGCTGCGACGACGTAGTGTCAGGGTTCTTTAGTAGAGGGCGCAAGACGGCAAACAATGTCACGTGACTGGTCACGTGAGCAAGTGACGCGGCGTGTCCTGCGTGTCTCTCTTTGCGTGTTTGCTTGATTTGCTTCCTTTGTAGGGCGTGGGGGGTGCCGCTTCGCAAAAGGCTCTGCCAGCTGCGTTGCGAAGCCCGGGCGGCTGGGAAACGCGGCGCCGACGACCTTTGGGCCGGCCGGAGCCAGTTTGCGATAGCGTCCGTGTCCTTCGCAGCGTTGTTGCCTCAACCGTAGCGAGCGGCGTGCGGGCGGGCGGGTACGCTCTTTGCCAACCGCCATTACGCGTCACTGTACGCGTCTGGTCTGCCATGTAGGAGCGGTCTTAAAATCGCTGGCTCGAGCACCGCGTTTGCCAGACGAATTGTATTTTCGTAGAGTATTGAAGCAGCGCGGAAGCACCAATCGGGCGCCACTTAGGTTGCTCATGCCGTCCGCGGTATTGCTGTTATTGCAAATGTCTTTCACGCCCGGCTACAAGCCAGCGAAGGGACGAAATTCGATACCGACGCCTACGCGTCAGCGCGGCCAAGTTTCCGGCGGTCGCTACTATTTTAAGCGCGCGGGAGGGGAGGAAGCTTGCATGCTCGCTGCCTGCGGGGGAGCGCTCTGTGCATTCGGTCGTGTTTGTGTCGTTTTTCTTTTTTTTTTTTTTTTTTTTTGCGATTTGAGGTCGTCGGTAGCTAAAGCCCTAGCTACAACGGAGTTGTGACGCACGGCATCTCCTGCCACGTGTCCGTGGACAATATATTTTCGGAACATAGCGCGGGCCTTCCTTTGTCAGTTGTGAAAAGATGAATTACTTCGGCATCCTTTGGGCCACATAAGCTTGACGTAATGCAAGCGCAGATTCACATTGTTCAGGTCTTTTTTTTTTTTTTTTTTTTAATTCGGTCCCTTGTTTCAACGCATAGGATGAATGATATGTGAAGTGAATGTAAATTCCCAACAGCTGAAAGGCCCAACCGCACAAAGAGTATTTTTCTTTTAGTATCAAATCGGTTCTGCTTCGCCCGATAATTGGCTGGAGCTTGGTCTCATTCATATTAAATTATTATAATGGTTGCATTCCCTTACTAAGTTGAATTTGAGGTCCCCTGCCCCATGGAGACGGCCGCCTTACGATCAGTGCTATGATCTAGAAAAATGAAACCAAAGTGTCTGCTGAATCAAAACCTGCGGTCCCGAAAACCGCGTCTGTCATACTTAGCGCGTAATGAAAGATTGAACTACGTGGTTATGAAAAAAGGAAAGGTTGGCGCTATCTTCTGCAGCCCTTGAGGGAGCACGGCTCAGCGCCAAAAGATTCCCCCAATGCTTACTTCCGTCTTTTTCACAAACACGGGGGTGAGTAATTGCAACCAACATGTTTTCACCATTTGTCCTCTCAGATACGGTTATGTACTTACATTTGGTGACGGGATACTCTCACAAAATCGTATGACAGCTCAATTTCAACAGTACTACCAACATTAGTAATGACATAAAGCAGCTAGCTCCTCATGCAGCTGGGATGTAGTGGTCGATCGTAAGGTGCATGCTAGCTCGCTTACATTCATGGTTAATGGAACGGGGCCGGAATCTAGAATAGCCCACACGCTTACAGATTTAAGTGTATACTTAGAAGGATCCCAGGTAGACTAAATTTAATCGGGAGCCGTCCACTTAAGCATATACTGTAATAACCCAGGTGCTGCCTTGGGAGGTTAACGTCCATCGATCAGTCAACATTATCGCTCACCCATAGCAAACAAGGACTATACGATCACGTGTAGCGCCGACCCTGCAGCTGTGGAGACTAAGATCAATCTGCTTCAAGTTTGTTTTCGTGAGGTTCTCCCAGGTTGGTTGACGTCGAACGTAAGAAGCTCGCGCTTTTTCTTTTGTAACGTTGTTCTTATGTTAATGACTCTGACAACGGCTCGGAAAGCCGGGTAAATTGAAACATCAATATTTCAGGCCAACGGGCTCAGCTTCCAACCTCTTTTTCTAACTCAAGTGCAGCTCAGGCGTGAGGGCCGAAGACGGTAGCAGGCTGGGCCGTGAGAAACAGAAATGTGAACAGTGTTTATGTATCGTTTCCTAATTGCTAAACATAATTTCAGGATATGTTCGTCGATAGTGATGTCAAATAAAAACTGGCGTGTGGTCTCATAATGATGTAACCGTAGATTTAATTATTCTAAACATCAGGGAGTGGCCTGCTGCGCGCTGAGTCGCGTACCTCAGGACTTTCATTAAAGTTTTGCATCCACCCATCCATCATGGAGATAGGATTAGAACGTATTTAGCGATTGAAAAGTTGCGTGTGAACTCGAACAGTATATGCACTCCTTTTAAAGGAGCATTCATTCGTATATCTATCATCTTAGACTACTCGCTGTGTCCTAACTTCATCCTGTAGAGATAAAGGAATCGGCAAAAGAAATAATGAAATCTGGGCGCTGCTATCACAGCAGGCCCACGTGCATATCACGGGAACAGTTCAGACACGCAGTTTGAACGCGCGCGTTACACATGTAAAGTTAGCACACAAGTTCACGTGCAGGTCGCACATAGTTCAAGCATGTTCTACATATCGTGCTCGGCATGTGTACGCGAGCTTCCGTCACGTTCACTTGGGAAACAGAGCACACGTCACTAATAGTTTTTGTTTCATTATAGTCGATTCACTTACATAACAATTAGCTTCACGTCGACAAAATTTGCTTAACCCTTTAAGGCGCGGTGTAAACAATTGTGTACGCCAAGAAAGTGCGTCAAGAGTAAAAGCATTGATGAAAGTAATGATATTTAAAATACGTCGCATGCACCGTGAAACTGTACTGGTTGGAATCGGGGTGCAAGTTTTAATAAGGGGCTCAAAATGTTTTAGTGAAACGAGTGTGAAGGTAGGCGGTTGTGTATACTCGGTGCGAGTATGTCGTTGTATGTAGTGGGTTCGCTCATTTCATGGTATTTCGCAGTGTGTAGCACCAGGCATAATTTAAAGTCCCTGGATAGATGCTTTCCAAGCCTGCTAGACATGAAATAGTTGATCTTTTCATATGTAATGTTCCTGTAGTGAGTTTTGGCGTGGGAGTACGTGTTGTCTAAACTTGACAAAACTCACTAAAGGATTGAAAATTCTGGATCTCTTCTGCAGCTGTATGCGTTTTATGATTTTGAATATGCAAGAAATGCGGTGAAAGTAAGTCTTCAGTCAACATAATTCACTGGCACCTGAAAGGGTCAAAGAGATGCGTCAAGCTGTGGTTACTCCAAGCGGAAAACTATAAAAGAAAGTAATAACATTAATAACAATGAGGAGGGCTGAACAACACATTTTGGATCGACTCTACCGTACTGAGTTTGTAATGAAACCGTTATTGCAAAAAAGGTGCGCCAAATATTATGGGTCAGCCTGTATGAGTTCCATATCAATTACTCGCTATATCTATGCAGACGAAGTACTCCTGGCCACGAATATTTTCCGACCGGAAGGTTTGCGCACAAGCCTGGCACATTGCGCACTTGAATGTGGGCTTACGAAATTAACGTCTTAATGCAGCGTCACCCGCTTACGCAGTTCGAGTGTTGCGAAGTTTTCTAGCAGAAGGGGTTCACGGCACATGCTAATCCTGCTAAAGGTTGTTTTTTTTTCAGCATTTTCTCTTGCTTATAAATAACATGTTCCCGCTTCCATTCTTTCAATCGTCAATGCCCATGAATTCAAAAAATCCCGTGTTAACAACTTGTTGTACTACGCTGCTAAAATGTTCATTTTTGTTTGTTTGTTTGTTTGTTTGTTTGTTTGTTTGTTTGTTTGTTTGTTTGTTTGTTTGTTTGTTTGTTTGTTTGTTTGTTTGTTTGTTTGTTTGTTTGTTTGTTTGTTTGTTTGTTTGTTTTGATACCATCCACTCTTCTCTGTAATGCCTCGGCCCTGAGAGAAAATAAATGACATGAAAAGTGCACGGCTACCGCTGACGGCATCGAGAAAGCTTTCAATGTAAAGTTAGCTATGGGTAAATGCAATATGTTGGCGAAACACAATATTGTCCCCGAGAAAATACCATATGAGGTACGTGCTGCAGATAAATGTAGATACGAAGGGAGGAGGGGGGGTGTTAATGTGAGAAAGGACACATTCTGTGAAAGCACCAGCTGCAGGACTTGGCTGACGCTTGGATGCTGTCATAGCATTTCTAGATTATCGTGTAATGTAATGCGGGTCACGATCATCCCCGAAAGTAAAACAATAGACAGAAAACAAATGTGAATCGGCCTGACCACGTGTAGTACTCGAGCGACACCTTTCAAAGGGTGCTTCGAAACAGGGTTTTCAACCACCTTGAAATGAACACCGTGCTGGTTTTTTTGCGCTCCTTCTTTCAGGCGTGCACCCAGGAAGAAAGCCGGGCCGAGATACGTGAGTGTATACCCATTTATGAGGCGTTCCAGGTCCCTGTCATACGCACCTATAATGTGCCCTCAGTATGAGTTCGCAGGATTCTCGTGTATAGTCTTATCTGACTGCGCGACGCGCAGGGCGGAGCTTTTTGAGAACGCGGAGCTAGAAGAATTAGCACAGTTGCCCCCGTCACAGTTGCCGTCAGATTGACGCTTAACCGAGACCTTGCGCCGTGGCTTCGGCTCTGGTTCGGTGGAGCGTCAATTTGTTTAATCTTCTACCTCAACTACATAGAGCTAAAGCCCGCGAGGCAAGTTCAAGTACATACCTTCACGCTAACTTCGCTTCAGGCACCCCACAAACAAACAGTTGCAAGATTTGTCTAATGCCGCACACGCAGTCGGGCATTTTGGAAGTCTGGGATTTTAGAGGCAGCACGGTAGAAGTCACTGCAAATATTATTTTCATTTTAACCAGCAGACGTAAGTGACTTCTCGGGTTGTGAACTCATTTACTTCGACAGCAGTAGGCTCTCACAGCGGACTGCTCTCAAGAACAACTTCTTTGCGATGCACATAATGTCTTCGTTCGCTGCAGTACTGCCTTCTGTGACCTCTTAAATAGGTGCACAGACGCTGCCACTCCTAAGAGTTCGCCTGACTAACACTATTGATGTCGCAGCAGAACAAACCTCCATGGTATGGCCCCCTTTTTTTTTTTTTTTTCAAAAGGAACTGACCATAACACGATCGAATGTTCAATGTGCATCTTGTGCAGAAGTTACTCAAATGCTTCTGTCATGTTTATTTTATTTCGCGCTAGTTTCCAAGCGTCTTATTAATATGATTAAACAAAACTGTACCGGTCTGCTTCATGAAGAGAGTGGAGAAGTGGCTCGTTGAATTCGTTCTCCTTGTGCAACAACACGCCGTTTTTGACCAGGTCCGCTTGTATTGCGATACCTCACTCAATCACTCACTGCACTCGCACATTATCAGACACTCTGTCCCCGGACACAGCAGCGCCAGATACTGAGCATTCGTACCAGATGCGACAGTTCATATAGGGTCTGAGGAGGCTGGACCCTGTGCGGGTCCAAGTGACGAAGGGTGAAACCGTGTACGAACCACTCTCGCTCGAAGCCTACGTATCAAGACTTCCTCGACCACAGAATGCTTACAGGAAAGGGATAATATATACAGGAAGAACTCATAACGTGTGGGCGCCGTCGAAGAGGAGGTCCTTGCTTAAAGAGGTCAGCAGCAAACGACGTAAGCGATGTTTCAAATGAAGAAAAAGAGTAACTGATGCGATTAGTTTATAATTGTAAAGATCCGGACTATGTCTCTGCACATTAGGACTTTGGTGGTAAGTTAGGAAGACCTGTGAAGTATGTGCGTCTCTAAACAGATTCGCGTTGCCTATTGATCACTTGTTCCTTTAGCTGCCTCAGTGAGCTGGAAGAGATTGCGTATGTATAGTTGTGAACCGTGTCAACGTTGTTCAAAGGGCCGATGACCTTAATCGCGTCGTGTGTGGCCTGCAGGTCAGGAAAGTAGGGGGAAGAATAGAAAAATGCAGGAAGGATAACTTGACTTTGTCCAGTTTGTTACCCTACACGTGGGTATGGCGATGGGGGATTGAAAATAACCACTTCATGCCTCAAGCTAGAAATGCCATTATAGTAGAAGTGCGACAAATGTTGATGATGCCGCGGCACGTGGTTTAATTACCACGAAGAAGAGTACAGGACATAGCGTGCATTAGAGTCGCTGCGAGACATTTCTGGTAACTCTACCGGACATACCTGTGTGGCGCCCTCAAAGTATTATACATTTGACAGGATTCTCTTCGATGCATTGGCGACCAACTTCACTTCACTTTAATACCTCAAAGACCCCCTGATGGAGTATTAAGCACATAATGCATATATTTGTAGTTGTATTTATTAGCAGAAAACAGCAACAAAGGCAGAGCTGCAGGTGACCAGGAATAAAGGCTGTTTAGGCAGCTTGAGGAGACCTTGCCACCACAACACGTATGTGCTGCACAATATACAATTGAGCACATGAACGAGAAAGTTCATGAAGTAAGTGTTAACTACATAAAACATAAATACATAGACCTAAATAACACAAACTAGAACTACGCGAGCAGATAAATACGTTAAACATAAGTCACAGTTGTTTCATTGTGAAAAATGCGCAGTAACACTCTCCATAAACACAGTAGGACAGATGGCTATGTAGAACCCACCCGTGTGGGAAGTCTGTACATTTCGAGAAGACCACGTACGAGTAATCATTTTTTACACGATAGAATTATTTCCTTTAACAGGCTCTCAATATACGCTCGGTTCGCGCTATGAGACGACACATATGTCAACACCGTACTGCGTCTCACTGATGAAACTCTCAATTCTCACTAATGCGCGTGTTTCTACTTGGCACGCCACAGTACTCTCAGTCTCTTGACTGGTCTGTGGGTGTACTTCGAACTACTTCAAAGCCTGCAACCAGGAAAGAAGGTGGTTTTTCAAGCAGCTAAGTACTTGTGTCACTGTACCAAGTTGCTACGGGAGAATGAACGAGACCGCGACAGCCTCTTAGTCATTGGTACTTCAACCAACCAGAATATAATCGGCTAGTTCACGAGAAGTTGACAAGGAAATTTGTTTACCCGTAGGCACGCGTACAACTGTTGTATGAACGTAGAGTACAATATAACGTACTGCACATCGTACTTGATATAAACAAAACAAATGCGCAAACAAAATAGTAAATGGTGTCTGCTTGACACTGGCTTTGCCACACATAAAACCACTATGGCAGTGTACCTGCAAAATCATAAATGTCAGCCTCGAATTCATGAATGACACCCGAGGCGCACACAAGTACAGTCTCTGCTCAGGCAAACAAAATTTGGGCATTATTCTGGCTGTAGCAAAGCTTTGCCTCGAGACACGGTTAGGTACCGCGTAGACCAGCGGCGAAGAAACTCGTCTTCACCGAGTTTGAACAGCTGTTCTTCAAGATGACCCCATATTACCACCCGTAGTTTGCGCAGTCTGCTTTCTATTTGGCTGCCGGGATCGTTCTGCAATGTTGCGGAAGCACCACAAAACCTATATCTAACGCTGTATTAGACGAAACTCGCAAACCGATCTCGCCGCCGTGGTGCCCGCACGGTGGATATTCCAAATAATCTTGCAACCAGCTTCCAGAAGGTGCGTGCTACAACGCACTCCTTTACTACATGCGTGTTGGTTTCTGTCTGTGCGCAATGTATGCATTTATCATTCGCTACCATATCCTAGCGTTCAAGCCTGTCGCTTCTAGGTAGCATGCCCCACTGATATTGCCAATATCGCCAAATGGTGACTTTTATCCCGCTTACACGGCTGAACACTTGCAGCCAGTTTATTAAAGGATGTCTAGACCTTCGGCGCTACGCAAACCCCTTCTGTAACTTTTCAACAAATATTTCATTAGAGACCGCGAGAAACCCAACGTCCTTCGCCAGTGTCGAAATATTTCCTCGTGCAGCGTATACCTTCTAGCACGCCTTTTCTAAAGCAGGTAACTAAAAGCAGTAAAATACGTTTTTGTGCTAACTATTATTGAGTTCAGGCAGGCTTTCCTTTTTTTTTTCTTTTTTTCGTTGCGCAGAACTTTTCTTGGCGAACGTACAAACGGCGTCTAATGTTTACTGGGCGCCGGTAATCATCGAGAAAACTGCATTCACGTCATGCTGAAGAATACACCGTATGTCGTCAGACATATCACAGATGTTGAACATTTTGCTGTTTGTTGTTTCGTTTCGTTTTCCTTCGCTTGTCGTCGTTGTTTGGCTAAACGTTTCTAGTAGAGAAAGGCAGGCTGCAGAAGTCTAACGGTACTATGATCTTAGTCAGCAAGTTGGGCGTTATCGATCGTTAGCAAACACAAAGGCAGAGCGAGAAAATATTTTCCACGGTATAAGCAAGAGACCCTTCAAGTGCCAAGTTGCGGTTCACTATCGATGAGCACTCGCATGAGCTGCAGTTTCTCGATCAATAGGCGTGAGAGGGGCACTTTTCTGTACTTCCGTACGGTATATACAGCGCTGATCTTTCAGAAGTCGCACGCACGCCTCTTACCCAGCTCCCTTCTCTTCCTTTTCGTTTCATCTATTTGACCAAAGTCAAGAAGTGATCGTATACCTTAGGTCAGAAATGATAACGTTAGGCAAACAAGCAAGGTCTGGCGCGCTATTTAGTTGGTTTGCACGTAAAATGAACGAGCGAGTGAAAGCAGAACGCAAACATTTACTAGAGTCCGCGAGCAGGCTTCATGCAGCACTCCACACAGAGTGAATTTCCTCGAAAGACAAGGTCGATAATTCGGGGCAAGCTTTCGAATGTTCCTCGGTGATCACACGCCGTCGAGCAGATAAAGAAAGAAAGCTGAGTGTCGTCATGTTCGTCCGCTCTGTTTTTGCTTGCGCTCTGCGTTGCGACGCCCATTTATTTACGAAAAAATGCAGAGTTGTGCCAAACGGGGTCAACCACAGGAAGCTAGTTTTAAGCGTGTAGTCGTCAGGCGTCGCAGTGTCCATTTTAGGCCATTACAATGACTGCACTGTAATCTATAATCCCGTTACATTTAGTGAGTTGATGTGCCATCCATATTTTATTAGAGCTACATCATCATCATCATCATCATCATCATCATCATCATTGTGTTAACGATTATACAGACACTTTACCCACATTCATGGCGTCGGCGTCATGTCTCGGCTTCGCCATAAATCCAAGTACGGAGCAATGAGAGGTACTGCTGGCCAGCGACCGCTGTGGGGGCCACGTTGGTCTCGTGCAGCAAGGACGCAGGGCAGTTGAGGCCGCTGGAGCCCTGGGCAAAGGGCCCCACCCCAACCCAGTGTTCAAGAAGATCCTGACGGACTACCACAAAAGACCCTGTAAATAGAGACCAATAAAGGTGGTGATGATGATGATGATGATGATGATGATGATGATGATGATGATGATGATGATGATGATCGGCTTCGTGGCGGCGAATGAGAACGCAGAACAGGCTTTCCGCGTGTACACCACGTAGACACAACGTTCTTCCGTCGAACACGACGCGGTATGCTGGAGCACTGGCACGTGAACGTAGGATCTACAACGTTAAAAGGAGGGGGGGGGGGGGGGGGGGATGAGCAGCCCTTCCCCTATCGAGAAAATGGAGGTAAGCGAAGCTTGTGGCAAGCCGACGCTGTCGCAGGCGTTCCGCTTCGTTTGCCCTAAACTCAGGGTCGGCGGCTTTTCGCTGACGTTTGGAGTCAATATCGCGCTCCCGCAACTCGGTGTCCGCGGCTCTTCGCTGACGTTTCGCCTGGGCTTCGGAAGCCCTCACGCTAGAATCGGCACGCTTGAATCGGACGACAAGATTCGCTTGCCCCCATTTTCTCGACAGGGGAAGGGCTGGTGATTTTGTCTCTTTGGCTCCCACGTGTGACAAGGGCAGTTCAAGGGCGTGTTACAGGTCCCCGAGCCCACAGGGATATGCGCCATCGAGCTTGGACCTTTCCGCACAATCGCCAGGATCGGCCCTCTCTTTAGCGTGACACCACCGCCGACGCCGACACTTGTGAGGCAATACAAGCTTCGCTTGACAAACATTTTGCATCACGGGCAACGTTTCACGATACGCCGAACCGCAAGTGCAGGGAAAAGAAATACAGTGTGTCTCGCCATATGGTGGTGTGGCTGAAGACTGTACCTGCTGAGACCTCAGGCCGAGTGCACGAAGACACGTCCATGCGTCACAGCACTCACAGGCATCATAGCATTAATCATTTAGAGCTGATCAGTAAGTGTCCCAGCAGCATATATCAGCATCTCACATGCAATGCAGGTCGTAATTGTAGCGCTGCCGAAGGTACGAAGCGTACCAAGGCAATGTCCTTGCGCAGTGGAATGTATAGTTCCGGGCGTAACTGTCCGATTATTGGCAGGATTAGAGAGTTTTGTTTTTGCTTGGTACACGAGACTTTACAGCGGTGCGTGACATGTTAATGACAATTCGATCAGCAGCCGCTGAACAGACGACGCGGCGCGGATAAACACATCTCGAGGGACATTCGGCCTTAAATAGTCCTGCAGCTTCCGCAGTGCTGCAAACGACTTATGATATATATATATATATATATATATATATATATATATATATATATATATATGTGTGTGGGAAGCTATCGCTTGACCTGGTTAAACATATAGGTACACGGGTTTGGTTTTCGCGGTCTCCACAGTTCATCTGGGTCACCTGGATGGTCGTGTATTGATCAAGCTCACAAATTGTGCGATTACGAGGTTGCCGAGCTAACTATGTGGCAACGAAAGTAACATTCTTTTTTTAGCAGAAACCTGAATTTTCGAATTTTCTTTGAAATGGTATGGAGATGCTAGGGTAACAGTCATACGCTTGTGCAATTCGGTATCGTCCAGCGTTAAAAGCTATTTAGTATATCGAACCACAAAAAGTTAGCCGATACGGTGATGAGGTTCTCTGGGGTGGCAGGCACTCGGTGGATTTGCAGTGATGGCGTATATACAATAATGTTTGTCTGTCGCACACGTTTTTTCGTAATGCGAGCAGGGAAAATTTATTTTCCGACAGTGCCGTCCTGAGGAACTTTACAGACACAGCGTTCTTTTTTCTTTTCTTTCAGCTTTTTTTTTTAGCATTTGTGAAATATGTACCATTACGTTTTAGTAAACTATGTCGCTTGCAGCATAGACATGTAGCACAATTTGCAAATGTGCATTTTGCAGTGCTGAATTTGCGTCTATATAGCGTTCGTATAAGATACACCGATAATTGGGGGGGGGGGGGGGGGGGGATTACGCAAAAGGCCGCGTGCCTATAGCAACTGAAAGCGATACTTTCAAATGTGGTCTGCAAGCCCTATTGACATTGTGGTGATGAAGTTAAAATTGATGAGCTGTTAATTATATCTATTAATAACTTAGTCAATAAAAACTGAGAAATACCGGAGGCTTCTTCATATGGTTGCTACAACAAAATACAGTTAGTTTCGTCCCCCAGCAAGTTTTGATTTGGTACTAAAGAGAAACAGTAAACCAGTATACATTAGTAAAATATTCCTTCTAAACTCTATTTCGTTTAATTTGGCGGAAAGATGTTGATTAATAGAGCAGAAAATGAAGGCCGAATTTCGATTATTTTGAATTTCGCTGCGAAACCCCAAGGCCGGTATAGGTCAGTGTGACGTCGCAAATTTCAACGTATTTTCTCTTCACATGGTATCATTATAGTTGTCCAGACTCAATATTTCCCAAATTGCAGTCGTTGACTCATTTGTAATACAATGCCACATCACCTTTAGTGGCTAAAAAATTACGTAGGCTCGACCATACGCTGCCAAAATTCATGACGTCATTGTTATATGACGTCACGGAAACTGCTGAGGTGGCGTTGCCAACCGTACTTCGTTCATGTGTTTTTCTTGGATTGGCAAGCAATTTTCTCACGGAAATAGTCGATTTTTTTATTGTTGTTGCTGCTGCTGTAGCAGAAGCGCAATTTCAAAATGCAGCTCGAATTATTTTTATTATTTTTTGTATTGTCCCTTTAAACGGTGCTCGAGCCGTGTTAGCTGGCACGCTTGTCCATTTGCGCAGGCTCCACGGAAATTGCGAAAACACCCCGCGACATGCTTAGTCGTTTGTGTGGCATCCGCAAGGCAAGGATGTACATATATGGACGGGGCGTGTGCAGCTTCAGTGATTCCCAAGGGTGCCGGGAGTCCCCCTGTCGCGGACGTCATAATTGTTTTCGCTCAAGGCTGACACCTGAACTATGCCAAGGAAGAGTCGGTGTTCCTCGTTTATTTTCCTGTTCACAGGACTGACAGAGTGCAGTGCAGTTCAACGCCCAACGTTCCTTAGTTTTTGCGATTTATCTACAGGACAGCCTCCTGCGTGAAAAACTCCGTCTAAATATGCCAACGTATATTGATATTTAAAAAAAAAATCAGAATATATGGTGAGAACCGGCATAGTCATCGTAAGCATGACAGAGCCGTTGGTCGGGTCTAATTCACTCACAAAAAAAAAAATCACGTTATCTATCTATTTCACTATCAATCACACTTTCTCACTAAAATCACATATCTATCTATCTATCTATCTCACTATCTATCTATCTATCTATCTATCTACTATCTATCTATCTATCTATCTATCTATCTATCTATCTATCTATCTATCTATCTATCTATCTATCTATCTATCTATCTATCTATCTATCTATCTATCTATTCTCTTTCTCTCCACGAAAATCTTGAAGGCTGCTTATTCCCGACAATGAATCCAAAGCACAAATTAAAGTTCTGGCGCGATGAAAGCGCCGCCGACATGCAGCGCAAGCACCGCGGAATCGGGATCCACGGGCCATTTCGCTGTGGAGGCTGTCATTGGCTGCATACGCGCATGCGCGGGGTGACACCGTGCCGGAAGTTGCGTCACAAGAAATTGACAATCGCCAGGAAGTCATAGGTTTCTAACGTTCGGGGCGTCAGGACAAGGTCGAGACAAGCGCCGTGCAGTGCAACCGCATCGTACTTATTGATAAAACCCACGAAATAGAGCTGTTGCTGATGGCAGCGGGAACCGGAAGCCCAGTTCGAACGCGTTGATGTTTCGGCTCGACGCTGTGCGCCGTCATTGCCCAGACTCGTCAGAGGCGAGTTCGCGTGAACGCGGTCACGTCGGGCTCGGTCAGCCCCGATTTCTGACTCGACCCTCTCGTGTCGTGTTCGTGTAGACGTAACCATAGTCCCAGAGGCCGGGTTCAGCGTCAAGTCTATCGAATCATTTGTCACGTGTCTGTCGCTGCTGGGATTTGTGTAGATGTAGAGGCACAAAATGAAGCAATCCTAAATAGAAGCTATTGTATACTGTCAGCAGCCTTTTCTTCGGGATTCGTCTTATCGCGTGCTATCTGCAACGATTCCAGCAAAGAACTACAATGGCTGAGAATTTAGGGCGAGAAAAACACAAAAGAGGATGCATACTCCTTCATTTCTTTCTTTCTTTCTTTCTTTCTTTCTTTCTTTCTTTCTTTCTTTCTTTCTTTCTTTCTTTCTTTCTTTCTTTCTTTCTTTCTTTCTTATTTTTATTATTTTTACGTTGCATTCTTAACACAAGTTACGTAACTATAGGCCAG
Organism: Dermacentor silvarum; assembly: GCF_013339745.2. Taxonomy (NCBI): domain Eukaryota; kingdom Metazoa; phylum Arthropoda; class Arachnida; order Ixodida; family Ixodidae; genus Dermacentor; species Dermacentor silvarum. The sequence goes on from NC_051157.2 coordinate 97,768,734, forward strand.
CAAAAGCGCTGTTGGCCAAACGATTAATTCGATCAACATGTGCTTATAATTTATTCATTGATTATTGATGAATTGATTGATTGATTGATTGATTTGGCGATGACTGACACTGTTAGCAACCAATAGTTCAATCGCCACCAACAGAAACTCAAAGGATACGACTGGTACTTACGCTTCTTTCACAGCGCCCTGGAACAAACTTGAACGCAAACATGAACATGTGCTGCACTAAACTAAGACGGTATTCTTTGTCTACGATACATTCGAGGATGCTTTCATGTTAGCGCCTCGATGGAGCGGCGCGTATCCTTTGAACGCAGCCAGGAACAATGCAACGTGAAAATTACGCCACGGGACACGTGCCGGTGTGTGTGTGTGTGTGTGTGTGTGTGTGTGTGTGTGTGTGTGTGTTTGTGTGTGTGTGTGTTGTTAGCAGCTTACGTACGGCTATTCCCCAAAGAAACACGACTTCTCTCACGTTCGTAGACAAAAGCGTAGACAATAATAAAAAATAAAAAAAACCTGCCTGTGGAGAGACACTGTTCGGTGAGGCCATATGTCCGGTAGAACGCTTGCAGCTTAAACGTTAAGCCTCTGAGTGGCCAAACGAGAGGCCCGCTCTTTTCTTTTTCCTACTCACGAGGTCAGCTGTATATTTTCCTTCGCCCGTTGTGTAGGGACGCGTAATCGGTCGGGCAGTTCGCTAGCCGCGAGTGTCCCTTTGAACATACAATTCCGGTATATAGGCTCAACTGGGGAGCCAGGACAACAGGTCAGTCATGAGAGCGAGGCAGAGAGGTTGGCTGGACGAGTTTTGTCCCTGGTTTGCCTAACAGGGCTGGGGAGATAGAAGAAAGTGATGACAATATAACAAGCATACAGCGACTTATAAGTGGCGTTTACATGAATGCGACAAGAGGCGCATTGATAATGATAAACGGTGATAATGCGCTATAGGAAGCAGATCGAAGAGGGTAGGACAGGAGAAGCGACAGGAGGGGGTAGTTCAAGATAGGCCTCATTAAAAATGAATAAGCAATATGTGTAACTTCTATAGGGGGTTCATGGCACTGAGTTCGGTGGGTCGCAAAAAGCGCAATAATGCTTTCGCGGACTTCTGATGTGACATTGAGTCACGTCTATGTTGGAGGATTATCTCTTCCGACAGTGGTCGGTCGCCGAACTTATCTTAGCGGTGAGTGAGCGTCTTTGTACACAATACTGCGGACACTTAATCTATATATAGCAAAAAAAAAAAAGAAAGAAATGGCAGACTCAATTGTACCGAGCCATGTGTTTCACGTTGTTTGTTTATTCGTTATTCGTTCATTTGATCTTGTGTCTCTATATGCATGTTATCTTTAACGTTCCTTATTTGATTAGAGCGTAGCCCGAACAAGTGTGTCAACAAGTGCCTTCGAACAATACAGCTTTACGGGCTGAAATCGTTCAAGCGCCTGGCATTATTGCGCGGCCCTCGAGCGCGCCAATGATAAAACCACCTTCGTCGAAGAACACCGCGTCTCTCGTCCCCTGGTCACGACCGCCGGCAATGGGGAACCGACCATCTTTGGGAAACGGGGGCTTCCCGAGTCCCCAAATCCGGGGTTCTGAAGAGAGGTACGAAACCTCGAAGGAAAGAAAGAAATCACACAAAAAATGACACCTGCGCGAGTTCCTTTCTTTCTTTCTTTCTTTCTTTCTTTCTTTCTTTCTTTCTTTCTTTCTTTCTTTCTTTCTTTCTTTCTTTCTTTCTTTCTTTCTTTCTTTCTTTGAACTCAACATCCGTTGCAGGGGGAGCGGCGGCTGAACCGTATAGCCGCCTCGTACGATCACATGCGCGCGCCTGTCACGTGGCTATGCAGGACGATAGCGCCGCTATTCGCATGCCTCCTGCTACTTCACAAGTAGTTAGGACGTTTCCCAACAAACCATCAAACAAACACAAAAACAAACAAACTTAATTGTAATCAGCAATCTTTCTTATGGTGGATGTGTAATTGGGTGATATGTTTTACATGTTCTACGAATATTATTAAGATTATTGTATACGCCATTCATGAACCGCGAAATAGTATGGGCACATGGGAGCTCCTGATGTGCCCATAAAATTCCGTGGTTCATGAATGGCGTGCAACGGCGTCCAACCACAATGCCTGGTGATACCACGACACAGTACATCTCGTTGCGATCGCTGCATCCCAGTTGAAACTCCGTAGCAACCCCCCACTATATCCAGTAACCTGGCTGCAACTTCTTCCAATGGCCATCCATCAAGCGGCAGCGCCTTCGACGCGGAGCTGTCTCTTGCGGATGGGGTGCTATTGCTTTAATACATTTAAGGCTATACAAACCTATTGTGTCACATTGGCACATTCATACTGAGGGATGGGCCAAGAATGGGCACATGTGAATGTCACATACGCTGTGCCGAAGTTGTCTTTTCGGGCACATATATCCCAGTGACCCAAGTTGTCTACTAGGCTAGACAGCAGCAGCAGCAAGTTGTCTGGGCACAATGGAGCGGCCTTTGTTGTCTGATCGGCAATACAGCAGCCAACACACACCTAGTGGTCCAAGCTAGTAGACAACTTGAGTCAATGGGTGTGTGAAAAAGGTTAGATATGGACAAATAAACATACCGCAAATTGGCTGAAGTTCCCCAAGAATGCGAATCGCATTGAAAACGCTAAGCTAGAACTTAGCAGAGGTAAATCTCTAAGTACGATAACGTACTCAGATTGTGATGATTGTGCACGCCTCGACAGGATGCACGGGCGACCTCACACACCTTAATTTATCGAAGAGACGCTTCTATACTTCGGATCTCTTTAGTGATTTCGCGCACACTGTGACGCGATCTATAGTATACGCTCAACACACCTCGAGTTTTCGGTTAGATACCTCCAAATTGGGGTAAGTCTGCCTGTATTGCTATATAAAGAACTGGGTGGCCGATGGTGGTATTGAACCTATGCATGTCTTCCAGCACAGCAGCCCGATGGTCTAACCATTGTGCCACTATCGTACGCATGCTTTTCATGTGCCAAAGCTGCTTTTTGAAACGTCTGGCGCGTGCATCTCGTGCCAGTTTCTCGCGTTATCCCTTCGGGACAGCTAGCGCTGCGAGACGCTGTGTTAGACCGCACCGCCTTCTGGGTACGCCCCAGTTATTTCGTCAGATGGATACCTGCAGAGCGGGGGAGGTCCGCCCTTAATGCTATCGCTACAAAAAAAAAAGTGCAGAGCGATGACCGATCGCTAGCAATTGGTCACGCGTGGATCCGCTATACAGGGTGTTCATTTTTAAGATTTACGGAATTTTTAGAAATCGCCTGTGGCAGGTAGCATAATTCTTATCGTTGAGCTGGGTTATTCGAAGAGGCGGACATTAGTAGCACGAGAAATCGAGATACATATGCGAGTAATTAACAAAAATCACTAATTAACTTCTTAGTTAATTACTTTACGACACATATTGCAATTTACCTGGTGAGCTTGTCAGGCGTATCTACTTGGAATAAATTTACAGGATGACACCAATTTGGAGATATGCGCCGTCAAACTCGCCGTAACAATGCACTGTTCCACTTACTTTTTTTTTTTACCAAAATGCTGTTCTATACATTGAAGCACAAAAGTAACTGGAACGCCCATGTATTTCGTCCCGCACTCTGGGAAGTAATATCTCGAAACTGGTGTCATCCTGGAAATTCATTTCAAGTGGATTCGTCTTGCAAGATCACCGGGTACAATTCGTACATTGCAATATGTGTCGTAAAGTAATTAACTAAGAAGTTAATTAGTGATTTTTGTTAATTAGTTGCATATGTGTTTGGATTTCTCGTGCTACTAATTTCCGCCTCTTCGAATAACCCAGCTCAACGATAAGAATTATGCTACTTGCCACAGGCGATTTCTAAAGATTCCGTAAAGCTTAATTTTGAACACCCGGTATATATAGTGTGGTCTTTTTGCGTATACCATACAACTTTAGTAGTTTTCCTACTTATTGTCTCTTCCAAATGTGCGAGGAAAGAACCCGATAGATGACATGACATTGTGTGTGTTTGTTACTCTGCATATACGCGTGTGTGTGGGAACTAAGTGTGGTGTGCTTTCTATATCTATACGCTCGTGTCTGCATATACGACTGTGTGCTGTGGGCTTTTGGCCCTACGAGGTTGTTTCTTTTTATTACTAGACGTATATATATATATATATATATATATATATATATATATATATTGTTTGCTACTGCTACGGCGAAAAGAAGCGGCGGTCAATTAGAGAAGACAGTTTGGCTAGTTGGGGCTTATTCCAAACTTGAGACATCATTAACTAGCGCGAAAAATGGGCACCGGACGACAACGATAAGCATACGGGACACTGCGTTGTGTCCTGTGTGCAACTCGCTGCAGTCCAATGTCCTTTTTGCGCTTGTTAATTATGTCTCAAGTCTGGAGCAGCCGTCACCATTTACAGGGTGACTGCATCTCTTTTTTTAGTTTAAGTACAATAATCAATCAACAATCACTAAATCAATCAACCAATCATCTATTTACCGCGTCCAGGGACAACCATTATGTCTAAATGCTGGCGCACGCATAACATAACAAAAAAGAAAAAAAAAGGCAGGGGTATATAAGCAAAAAAAAAAAAAAAACATCAATAAAAAGAACAATCTTGAGAAGAAGAGTCTACATACAACAAGGCGCAAGGTGAAATAAAAATAAAAAAGGAGGCGAAGGCCGTTGAACAATATGTGAAACTATTACACAACAACGCAAAGCTCGGAAAAGAACTATAACAGGGAGTTATGAAAAATATCAAGATCACGAAAATAAGCGTTATGAAGACTCTGTAATAATAATAATAATAATAATAATAATAATAATAATAATAATAATAATAATAATAATAATAATAATAATAATAATAATAATAGGTAGGAGAAGAAGAGGTACAACAATACAAATCTATTTCATGTTTGACTGCAATATCTCGACGTGGGCATTGCTTATCGCCCCGCATACCTTCGTTCTGCGATTCATCTCGGCCCACACACGTAGGGTCTTGTCCTTATCAATACTGACGACCAGATCCATAACATACGTCTTTAGTTAATATTGGCAATGAGTGCATGTCAATATCCGAGGAATGCTTCTAACGAATAGGACGTTGCGCTGAGTTACTCTGCAACAGCGATTTTCTTTGGTGCTACGTACGGCAGAATCTGTTTATGGCTAGGTCTCCCGCCGACTTCCGCTTCACAATGAAATGGAAACAAAGTCATGGCCCAACATGACGGTGCCAAGCTTGCCCTCTTCAGGCCACACAAGCAACTATTTCTGGCCCTTTCGTCCCCTTCACGGGAAGTAAATAGTGTTGTATAAATCTTCGCCACCATCCATCTCAAAGCAATGTTTGGCCGTTATCTCGCCGGTCTTCCTGAGATTGGTTTTCGATAACGGGCCACGAACCACTAGCTTACGGTAACACACATGCGGCTCGTCGTGCCACTGGCTTGGACTGGCGTGACTTCAGGCAGGATACGATCATTTCAAAGATTTCGTTCGAGCAACGCGACAATAAAATTATGCAGATCGTTTATGCTGCATTCCCTGTATGCATGGTGGAAGGAAATAAAGTGCGAGGAAGCATTATACTGTAACGGATACGTCCCGCAGCCAGCCTTAGCAAACCTCCTAGTGAAGCCATTCTATTGGCTTTATTCCTCGAAAAGTCGGCCTAACACGTGACCTCCGAGTCTCAGCGCATTGGCTAAGAATTAATGTTCGGTTGCCGGTAGTCCTCAGTCGATTCGAGCTTGTTCGGCGACTCTGCCTGCAGATAGCGCGGACGGATCGGGAGCACTAAACCCTACCACGCGCTCTGACGTGACATCACGTGTTGGGCCGACTCATTTGGCTTCAATCATGCTCCCTCCTAGTTTTTTATTCCTTCCTCCGTACCTGCGTGCCTATCAACGCGCGGCAAGATCAACGCGTACGCTATTGTGGTTTTGAGGAAAACTGTGGGGGGCCGCAGAATAAGTGGACGCACGTTCCGCCAGTTTTTCGCCGGGTTCGGAGCGACGACATTGGCAGAAACTTGCGAGCCCGCACCAGTGATACCGCCTGCCTAACCCGCACTCATTATGCCTCAGTGCGAAGCAACTCTTCAGCGTAGATTGTGGCTGGAAGCTACAACAATTGCGAAATCCTACTCGTCCTCTCTTGCGTGCATGACATAACGGTAAGCGGTGTCCGCGGTTGCGATGAGACCATCGATCATGTTTCGTGCCTCCTCGGTTCAACGTGCTGAGGTGATCGTCGAGCGCCTCGTCGAGCTATAGGCCGAATAAATGACTGGCCCCTGTATTTTTAAAAAAAGAAAAAAGAAGAAGAAGAAAATCGAATAACCGCCAGCTTCCCGTTATTCTGCGCACAAGGCTCTTATCAGATCAACATTAACCTGTTCTCGCTTCTTCTTCTTCTTCTTCTTTTTTTTTTTTTTGCTTTCCTGGTGGCTTTTTTCTTCGTCACCACCACGTGTTCCTGCGTGTTGAGCCTTTCCTCTCATTCTCTCACCTTTTTCTCCCATTCTCCTCTCGCAGTGTAAGGAAGCTAACACTGTTAACGTCCTATAACCTCTCCTTCATTTTCTCTCCCTCCGACGTTCCAAACGCTCTTCATTGTTTCGTCATCGATGAGAGAGATCTAAGAGAGGTTGTACAGAGGAAAGAGGCGGTACTTTTGTGCAATCCCTCTCTCTCTCTCTCTTTCTCACTCTCTCTCTCACTGATGAAAGAACAATGAGGCATAGCGCCTTCGATATTGTCCCGCCTCATTGCCCGCAATATCGGGTCGTATACTATGGTGTTGGGCTGCTCAGCACGAGGTCGCGGGTTCAAATCCCGGTCACCGCGGCCGCATTTCGATGGGGGCGACACGCGAAAACACCCGTGTACTTAGATTTAGGTGCACGTTTTACCCAGGTGGTTCAAATTATTCCGGAGTCCCCCATTACGGTGTGCCTCATAATCAGATCGTAGTTTTGTCAGGCAAAACCCCATAATTTAATTAATCAGTAAAAGTCGGGTCGTGTATATATATTGTCACAGTATGTAATGTGGAAAGAAGAGGACATGGTTGGTGCCCTGAGAGACGACAAAGAAGATTCTGGGTTTCGCTTCTCTACGCAGCCATTAAAACCCATCTGTAAATACCAGTACGCTTCTTCCTTCCCGTAAGATTATATATATATATATATATATATATATATATATATATAGACGGCCTGTCAGGGAAGATGGACGATTTCAAAAGGATGCAGTTGAAAAAAAAAGGAAGAAATTCTCTTTCCTACAAGAACAAAAGGCCAGAGGAAATAAGTCGAAGATAGAAAAGCTGATGGGAGTGGCGCTGCAACATAATTTGGCTACATCTTTTGGTAAACCCTGCGCATGCCTATATAGTGTACCACTGTTTCGTTTTGTGCGCACTCATGTATGACGCATGAACCCCGATCGAGGTAAGCGCGATGACGTTTGCCCATTGATGCTTGCAATCATTCAACCTTTGCGAGGTTAAGAGATTGGTGCGGGATGTTCGCACGTGTAACTCGAGTAGGCCAAGGCTCTATATATACTATAATTGCGAGAGGTTGCCTCAGTGACCTGACTGCCCGCGCTTCTAAGCACTAGCCTTGACAAACCACAGCATGACACTTCAGAGGCTCAAATATAATATGCGCAGATTAAAAAAGAATTGCTAACGCGTGCTTGTGATTTACTCCTTCCAAATGAAGAACCGTAGCCTGGGATAGAGCGTCATATTATCTCCGATTTGAGCATCCATTTAGGTCAAAATCTAGTGATATCGAACTACACAGAGGGGGAATGCTTACATCGAATCATGTTTGCCTTCAGTAATTTAGCTCTTTTCGGTGTGTGTGTGTGTGTGTGTGTGTGTGTGTGTGTGTGTGTGTGTGTGTGTGTGTGTGTGTGTGTGTGTGCGTGTGTGTGTGTGTGTGTGTGTGTGTGTGTGTGTGTGTGTGTGTGTGTGTGTGTGTGTGTGTGTGTGTGTGTGTGTGTGTGTGTGTGTGTGTGTGTGTGTGTGTGTGTGTGTGTGTGTGTGTGTGTGTGTGTGTTAGGACACACAGTTAGGACATTGTTGCAGCGCAGATGAGCGCTTTGTGTGTGTGTGTGTGTGTGTGTGTGTGTGTGTGTGTGTGTGTGTGTGTGTGTGTGTGTGTGTGTGTGTGTGTGTGTGTGTGTGTGTGTGTGTGTGTGTGCGTGCGTGTGCGTGTGCGTGTGTGTGTGTGTGTGTGTGTGTGTGTGTGTGTGTGTGTGTGTGTGTGTGTGTGTGTGTGTGTGTGTGTGTGTGTGTGTGTGTGTGTGTGTCGTACGTACGTACGTATGCTCGAGCGGGTATACTACTCCGACATTGTTTTGTAGTTCCGCGATCGATTCTATACATTACGTCAGTCATTTCGTCCACGTGAAAACTTGTCATGTGCAGTGTGCTTGCGCAACAACGAACACCAAGCGTTTAGTTCGTTCTAATACCTGAATATAATCTCACATCCTCTTTGCCTAACCTCTGTGAGCCATGTGGTTGAGGCTGTCCGCGTGTTGGAGTCGTTTCGTACTTAATTGTTATTTGAACAGTTTGGGTTAAGTCATGCTTGTGCTTTTGCGAGATATTTATTGGTGAGTGCTGGAAAGGTACTGAGCAATAGTTAGCCTTGGAAGGTAACCCACCGCGAGAAAAAGGAAAGAGAAAAAAAAAGAGGGTGGAGGGGAGAGGAATAAAGAACACATCACACATTCACACGCAGAGTACCAGCGTTACAGACGACAGTCTAGTCACGTGGTGCATTCAAAGTTCAGCAGATGAGCGCTTTTTTTTTTGTTATTGTTCATTCCGCCCCCAATCACGATGCGATTCCCGCGCCAGGGAGTCGAACCCGAAACCTCGTGCTGCGCAGCAGAATGCCAGCACAATGGCGGAGGATCAAGTGCAGACACACACACAAAAAAAGACAGACGGGCAGACACTTGAAGTGACAGACCCATTAGCCACAATCTGACCATGACACATCAAAAAAATTTATTATTATTGAATAATAAGAGTACCAGCAGTGCCAGCACAAGGAGTGTATATGCCTTCGGATCGGCTTTATAATTCCCTGACCCACTGAGTGTCGAGTGGATGTCCACATTTGCGGCAGCTCGTATATAGAGGCCAAGTAAGCTATAGCCTGCGGCAGGCAGTTATGCGCATAATTCGTTCATTACCATCAGCTCGATGAATAAGTCATCGCGCAGCCGAGGAGTAAAACTTTACTACACGCGCAGCATGCCGACTGAGGGATCGACGTTGCACCCGTCCGCATTTATGGCCAATGGACTCGGCCGGCATACACCAGGAAAACGAGCGCTTCCTGATCAGGTATACGCGTGTCCTGTTTTGACACCGCTGTTTTCGGTCATGTTCGCGCACTCGTTCGTCACCGTTTCGCCAGGTAACCGCGGTCGTGTTGTGCCTCACGTATATACCACACCATCTCCGCAAACCGTACCGATGTCATGTATGTATACCAGAGCCCGCCAAAGTGCGGCTCACTCTAAACATGTTTACACCTAAATGAGTGTGTAAAGGGTGTTCGGTTGTCCTATGGCTAACACCCTCATGTTTAAGGGGTAACATCAAACTGTTGCTGAGAACCATTGCAATTATGGTATCTTGTTTGCCTACCTTTTCTTGCAAGTAAAAATGATGACAACTGTGACAGGCGACATGAAAAGTGCATTAAATAAAGCTTTGAATCTATCGATAGGACAATAACCCATGGGACCAGTAAACACCCTCAATGGTGTAAACAATTTTAGAGTGTATTCCCGGTCATAATTAGGACTCGCGGTAAGCGGGGAGGGGAGGGGGGGGGGGGGGCTGCTTCGTCCGGTAGCCAGTGTCACTACGATATCGTTACCCGCAATAGCCTTTTTGTCGAAGCGAACACTTCTTGCGTGCTTACGGATTATGTGCCTTTCTTGGAAGTTAGGACATTGTTGCTAAGCACGGAGCACCGTGTATAGTCGAAGCCAGGGGCATTGTTCAGGCCTGAAACTCCCCTGTTTTGGTATACGGCTCTTGCACTGAAAGTTCGCACGTTGGCTTTGTTGCTGTGTGATACTAGAGGGCTTAGGCGTGGAACACACACACACACACACACACACACACACACACACACACACACACACACACACACACACACACACACACACACACACACACACACACACACACACACACACACACACACACACACACACACACACACACACACACACACACACACACACACAAACACCACCCCACACACACCACACACACACACACACACACACACAACACCAACCACACCACCACAACTACACACCACTGCCCGCACGACGAGGACATCCTCGCACGCACGTACACGCACCCACACACAAGCACGACTCGCCGACAACACACAACATGGACACACCACACACACAATGTATCATAAGATGAGAACGCATGCAGCCTCCTGTTGGAATTTCTGTCCTTCTGTTCCCTTCTGCAGCACAACTTGATCGCCAATTCCTGTGGCAACGTCTCAGACCTTTGCCTCTCGAATGCTCAAGTTATAGATGTTTCTCGTTCGTAAGTTTTCCTTGTGCGTCCCGATCAGTTTCACCCGTCGCCAAAGATAACTGCCCCTGTGTCATCTCTGACGCAGAGCTCCTCCAGTGGCATAAATGAATCCTCTCACTTTGCTTTCAAGCGCGGTGATTATGTTGCTTTATATTATTTCTTCTGGACCACCGATTGGTCACTCGTCACAGAAAAAAAAAACATGTTGATGACCAAGTAGATCAGTTTACGAAGCTTGCTTTGAGCAGTATGCGCAAATAAATTCCCCAGTACAGTCCTAAACGCGCTAAATATCCCCGCTGGTTCTCATCTGAACTTACAACTACCCTAAAGTATAAAGATCACGCGCACCGTAAATCCAGAAGTCCTGTGCCTAATGAGTGGAGAAAGGAATTCCGCTTTTTTCTGGCTCTCTGTAAACGCCTCTATGAGCGGGATTAAGACTCACATATTGCAATCTTGGAAAAGAGCGCCTCCGACCGGTCGGCGGAATTTCGGAAGTATATATATCCGCAAGCGCTCTAGTAAACGGGGAGTATATTGTTTTCGCCTGCTCAACTCTAGTGGAGTAGAAGTCCAAGCAGTCGCGGATTGTTTTGCTGCCCATTTCTCTTCCTTATATAAACCTTCAGGTTTCAACGCTGGTGTCAGTCAGCGGCACACGACGGTTCCTACATCTAGTCCTGTGCTGTTTGATAAAAAGCTCATCCAAGAATGCCTTAAGCGCTTGAAGCATTCCCCATCCTGCGGCCCTGATGGCATTCCCTCCGCAATTCTAAAAGCTTACGGCAATATAATTGTCCCAGTATTGGCATCTATATTTAATAACTCTCTGCATACTTCCACTTTCCCTCACATGTGAAAAACTGCTCGCCTTTTCCCTGTATTTAATTCTGGCTGTAAAACAGTTGTCTCGAATTATCACCCGATTTTTCTTCTTTTTGCCACGTCTCAAATATTTGAGCTTGCTCTTTACCACATATTGTCTTTTACTGTGAACAACACATTGATTCCGAATCAGCATAGATTTCTCACCAGCTGCTCCACTATCACAAATCTCGCTAATTTCATGACACAGATCTCCACACCGCTACTTCAAAGGGGGCAAGTTGACACCATTTATTGTGACCTCAGCACAGCTTTTTATGCATCAGCCACTCACTGCTCAAGCTTACGAACTTTGGTGTTGTGTCGTCAATTGTAAATCTCTTGCGCAGTTAGCTTCTTGACAGATCATGTTATGTTAACGTCAATTGTCAAACGTCTCCTTTTTACATGGCAACAAGCGGCGCCCCTCAAGGATCAGTATTGGGACCACTCCTTCTTTTATATATATATATATATATATATATATATATATATATATATATATTAATGACGTTCTGTCCGTTATCCGGAATTCTTATTTCCTTTTATATGCCGATGATATCAAGATTGTTAAGGAAATTCATACTGTTGATGACTTCGATCGCATCCTGCAGTCTGGCCTGTTTTATTTTTCTAAATGGTGCGAAGATAATAACCTCACCTTGAATGCTGCTAAGACCAAAGTCATGACTTCCACACGCAGAACAGCAAGCATTTCTTATTCTTATTCGGTTGATTCTGTACCATTGTGTAGGGTCCGTGAGATTAATGATCTCGATGTACTTTTTCATACAACCTTACACTTTTCAGCTCACACGAAACGCATTGCAATGCGGGGTATGCGCTCTCTTGGCTCTGTTTGCACATTATGATTTCAATTCTCTTACAACATTCCGCAAGTTGTACACAACAATCTGTCTTCCTCAACTTGAATATGTGTTGGTCGTCTGGAAGGGCATTTCTAGATCCAACCATTGACATTATAGATCGGGTCCAGAAAAAGTTTCTAAGCATATATAATCACCGCTTTACTAACACGGACACTGCACCTTGTTCTAGCACTGCTGGATTATTTCCATTGCCCTTACTTTGCTGCCGACGTAATCGCGCTAACCTTCTGTTTCTTTTCAAACTCCTTCAAGGTATCCTCACCTGCCCCGAGCTTCTCAATTGAATGATGTTTCGTATTCCGCACAAGATCACCAGAGAACATAGACCTTTCCATGTCTCTGCTTGTCATCACCAACGGTCAACCGTCCACCGACTACAGGGTCTTTATAACGCTTATTTTCATGCTCTTGATATTTTTCATAGCTCACTGTCATTGTTCTTTTCCGCGCTTTACGTTGTTGTGTAATAAATTCATATATTGTTCAACTGCCCTTTTCCTCCTTTTTCTTTTGTATTCACCTTGCGCCTTGCTGTATGTACCCTCTTCTTTTAAAGATTGTTCTTTTTGTTCATTGTTTTTTTTTTTAGTTATATTCTCCTGCTGTTTTTTCTTTCTTTATTTGTTTAATGTATGCGCGCTTCAGCACTGAGACCTCATGGTTGTTCTTGAGCATGCTAATAAATAAATGATTGAATTATTATTATTATTATTATTATTATTATTATTATTATTATTATTATTGTTGTTGTTGTTGTTGTTGTTGTTGTTGTTGTTGTTGTTGTTGTTGTTGTTGTTGTTGTTGTTGTTGTTGTTGTTGTTGTTGTTGTTGTTGTTGTTGTTGTTGTTGTTGTTGTTGTTGTTGTTGTTGTTGTTGTTGTTGTTGTTGTTGTTGTTGTTGTTGTTGCTGCTGTTGTTGTTGTTGTTTGCACAACCCTCACGGCATGATAGAACACATAGTTTATATGCCTAGCCTTTGTGGAATTAAAGATAAAGAACGACGACAACAAAAAAAAAAAAAAAAAAACCACTCAAGCACATTGAGGCGCCTCGCTGTCTCGACGTCTCTTGTGAGCTCCTTGCTTCGTTGCTAAACATATCAGTAACATTGAAAGAAGTCAGCTGAGAGGAAGGAGAAATGCCACATCGCGCTCGTAGTATACGCCGCCGGGCCGCCGCATTCAAAACTCGCGCAGTGAGTGTTCGAATCAATCGACTTTCATTTGGAGAAGTGGTTCTGGTGGGACTCGCCTTGTTGAGCTATAGCACAGGAATCCGAGGAAAAATATATAATAATAGAAGCATAGGTTATCGGTGAAAGAACGCAAACGCCATCCAGGGTTATGCGTCGCATAACGAACAAGGAACCACTCTGATACGGCGCAGAGAGAACGGGAAGCAGGAAGGTATATACGCGGGTGTGATCGGGCAGTCGGGCAGTGATGTTTTCTCGCCTCACGAACGCTGTTAAAAGTACGCGGCTACAGTGAATGTACGCTTCCTCGTTGTTCACCGTCAGCCTCCCCGTTCCCTACCTTTAACCTTTGCTTCTGAGACACGAAATAGAAAGCAAGAAAACAAACAAGGCATAAGAACATATAAGAGAAGGCAATAAGTAATAAGGAGTTTGAGGTGGGGGGGGGGGGGGTATGACCGTGTCGGGGCGAACTGTTCCGCGTTTGTAAGGCAGAGAAGCACGAAATATGTTCTCAGACCCAAAAGTAAACAGAGAAAGGAGAGAGAGAGAGGAGCTGTGATCCAGCACCAACGCGTCCTTCCTTCTCCCCTATATTCCCGAGTGAATAGGAAAAGGCGGGGGAAGCGAGAAACGACTGGCGAAGCTTGGGGAACATATAGACTTGCGGCCTGCTCGCCCGCTGCTCCGGGACTCGTCACACAACTCTCTTTTTAAGCGGGGTGGCGTTTGAGCCGCGCGCACAGAGCGTCTGTAGATTTTCCGCGGTTCGTGCTGCACAACAACAACGCCACTCGTCCTCCCTCCCTTCTCCTTCTCCTCCTTAACCTCCTTTCCGTCTTCTCCGATCCAACACCACCGCGACCAGAGTCTTCTCTCCTTTTGCGTTTACCCAAACACGATCGCACTACTCGTACGGTCGCGGTTACAAATGGCCCGGTCGACGCCACCTCCTTGGGCGACGACTGAGACGCGGCGGGGACGTTCGTCGTCGACGCGGTGTTTGTTGTCCATCGCGAAGGCAAGTAAGAAGTGCGGCACTGCGGGAAGGGGGGGGGGGGGGGGGGTCGTGTGTGGAGGTGTGGAGCTCTCCGAGCATCGGGACCGACTGAGCAGCAGCCGCGCTTTTTTGCGAAACGAAGTGAAACGTGCGCGAAAGAGACGTCCTCGTTCTGGAAGCACGTACACACCCTTTCCTGTCCACCTCCGAATTCACATCCACAGCAGCGGCCGGAATGGAACAAGGCGCGTGCCGATCCGCGGCAATTGGGAGGCTAAAGTGCGTACATATCTGAACCTCAGAAGCGTGTTACACGTGATGGAGGAAGAGGTCAAGGAATCTGGCAATCGAGTACAGGGTAGTAGTGAAAGCGTAAGCAGACAACCCGGAGTCACCAAAAAAAAAGAAAGTGAAAGAAACGGAGACTGTAAATTGTAAGCAAAAGGATGGAAACAAAAACGTCCACGGAGACTTACGAAGACGACAAGTAAGAAATCGGGAAGGAAGATATGTGCGATAACACAAAGGGCGGCGGTGCCTTGCTATTAGAAGTCCGAGATGCCCGACTGAGGTCGGAAAGTCACCGGGGCAAAGATTTCCGACGGGATGAGGCATGTGTCTGCTGCCACGAAAATCCGGAGACGACTCTGTCCATATAATTGCAATGGAATGCCAAGATAATCACTCATCCAAGACCGTAGGAAACGTTCGCCTTCCAGAAGCACTGGAGTTCAACGCTGATGGGAGCGTTAACTGGTCAGTGGTCGAGATAATCAAGTGACGTTTAGAGTATCGGTGGGGAAAAAGCAGGGGAGAGATGAAGCCAGGAGACGTTACAGACATAGGTAACTGTACAATATAGAGCACCGCTGTAAGAGGGATGCCATTACACATCGTCACCTCCATCGTAGTCCTTTGAATATCGATAACTTTGACATTATTGCGTATTCCTCAGATTATGACACTCATAAACGACGCAGTAAAACAATCATGAACACAGCTAACCTCCTGAATCAACTTTTATAGGTACTCATGTCTTCCTAAAATTATTATTGATTGGAATATTCTTGCTAATGTGTTCTAGTGCGAGATACGTTCTCCTTGTTCGAAAGCCTCTTAACTCGGTATTATTTTGTGCTTTGTGTACTGACGTAAGATTTTGTTCCTGCTTTATTTTTGTTCTCTTCCAAAACCCTTTATGTGCCCACCCTGATTTGATCTTGTACAAGATCTTAGTTGCGATAAATGAATAAATGAATAAATGAATAAAGAATAAATGAAGCATTCCTGCGGCACCCATCTTTCACGATGAATGTCCACGTTAATGCGATTAGCATTCAGGCAATGCATAGACGCACCGTATTACCAAGACACCTTCATTTACAATCTGTACAAGGGGAAGTACACGCCAAGAATGCTAATCTCATTAATAAATAATGGACGGGAGAAGCGGATAGACAGCGGCCACTGCACAGCATACCTCGTCGCATGGGCCGGCTCGTTTATCCAATGCCCATGTGTATGTGTGTGCATGTGTGGCGATGAATGAACTAGGAAAGGGCAGGACGGAGGCTCTAGAGAGAGAAAAGAATGAAAGAACGAGACAAGAGCGATGCACCCAGTGATGAGAGCGCGTGTGTGGGCGCGAGAAGCGAGAAAATGTTCGGCCACTATATACGGCCACCGCCACCGAGTTCTTTCTTCTTTTTCTTCTTACGCCGTGGTGGTGGTGGTCGCACGCTGGCGCAAATCGGATCGCCCAAGGAGTGGGCGTCGCTGTACACGTTCCGGATGCGTAGGCCTGGAGAGTCTTCGACTGTTGAGAGCTTGGAACGGGAAGAAGAAGACCCGCAACGGATGGATGTGCTTTGAGTGGCGGCAGTGTCACGCGTAGACCTTTTCTATGTGGAGCGGCGACGATCTATAGCTCTGGACCTGCGCCTCAAGAGACAGGCGTCGAAGGCTGTTTTCGCCGCGTAGGAGGCCCCGAGTAAGGTGTGCTCATTGCTGGGAAACCGAGTCGGAAGCGTTGAATATAGCGCCTGATTCGTGCGCCTACCGCATTTATATACCGGCATTTATCTTGACGTTCGAAGCAAAAGGGAGACATCGAAGACTTTCTGTCGTCGTGCCCGAAATTCCAAGATGAAAGGAACGCTCTCCTGGAGAATCTGCAAAAAAAAAAAAAAAAAAAAAAGTGCCTTCCGCATGCATGCCTGCAACACCTTGTACTTCCCGGGGGATCAATTAAGCCCGCAAAGAAACTTCACTTCTCCTTATCGAATTCTTATGATAGACTGGTTTGATGGACATATGGTGAAACCCTGCGCGGTGATATTGTAAGAGACGCTCGGGCAGAGCAAATGCAGGCCTTGATCGCCAGGCTAAAGCCGCCTGTTGCTACAATCCAGCTTGATGGAGGAGTAATCAGCGCTATTCGGGTAGGCCTATACTGCAGGCGTGACATTTTCCGGAAGACAAGATTAGGTGGCAGGGCTAAGTTCTAAACTTTCCTGCAAGAGAGAGAGAGAGAGAGAGAGAAGTGATAAGGAAAAAGCAGGGAAGTTAATCGTGTTGAACCCGGTTGGCTACCCTGCCCTAGGGAAGGAAAACAAAGGAGGCAGATTTGAGTAAGCTTCAAGCCACAGTTAGTAAATGAAGAGTGGAGAGTCGGCACATACGCCGGCGAGCTCACTCATGAGTCGACTCAGTCAGAATCGGAGGCAATCGCGAGTCCAAGTCCGCGTGAGCTCCACTGAGTCCAAGCAGGGGTGATTACGAAGCCCGATGGAGTCGAGGCGAGTCCTCGTAAGTGTGGGTCTTGGAGTGAGTCCTCGAAATGTGATTCACTGGGAGTGAGTACTAGTGAATCAGAGCTCATGTAAGTCAAAGTGAGCTGCGGCAAGTCGGGGTTAGCTGTAGCCCTCTACTTAGGACGTCGCGGCCTTCTACTATACAGCGTCCCAGTTACCGTCCACTGTGCAGTTTAGGAACGTAAAGGAATTCTTAATGAGAAACATTAAATCAATTTATAGCCTGATGAAATATTCTTTGAAAACTCTATTTTCAATAATTTTGCGCTAATCGATTGAATATCGAAAGAGAACATGAAGTTCAAGATTCAACTATACTTGTTTTAGTTTTGCGCCATAACCACAGCGCATTTTGTCGTATCTAGGCCCATGTGGGTTTAGTGAAAGTCCTTGAAACTTTCCTAAGTTCGGTCATTGATTTTTAGAATGCGACGCGGTCTCATCTCTACCGATAACACATTTAATTCCGCCCGAGAACACGCCGTCAAAATTCATGACGTTACTTCAAAACCAATGACGTCACTTCGAAACCCATGACGCGAAAACTTCAAGGGGGCGTCACCACTCTTCTCTCGTTCCTGCATATTTTTCTGGTTTACCAAGTCTCGGTCCTCTCGTGGTAGGAGCGGCTGTTCTTGGTGTTGTAGAATGCAATTCACTAATAAATCTGAAATAATTTCTCTTCAGTGTTCCTCTAACGCGATATTTTCTTTAGTATATGTATCAGGGGCGTGGCCAGGGGGAGGGAGAAAAGGGTACACACCAGGCACATGCCTCCTCCCCCACCACAAAAAAAATTTAAATTAAAAAAATACATTCCTGGCAACGCCACGGATAGGTGCACAAACAAAAAATTGGCCGCCATCCCGCCCTGCGAACGTGAAGGTCCAGCGAAGCGGTATCAAACACCACACATGGTCGAGCATTGTATGCACGCTGTTCTTCTGGTGTCTAATTTCCGTTGTATGGTCATGGCAGTCGTAGAATGAACTGAATGAGTGGCTAGATGTGTTTCCATTTTGTAGTGTGAAATCGTGGTGACGCGTCACTAAGTATATATATCTGCCTGATTGCAAAGAAAGATATGCAATTTGCCTTAATCAATTGTTAACCTGGCGTTTCGCGTTTACGCCACGAAATTTTCCGACCAACGAGAGGTGTACAGCTTCTCTGGATGTAAAAGAAAGAGTCAGAAGAAAAGGATAGAAACTGCCTATAAGGCGCGGAGTACTGCGGCCACCGATTGAAGTGAATTTGATAGCGAGAGCGGCAGGTGGCTTCTCTCTGCCCATGCAGCTGCGCGCTATTGCGACGTCACATCGCCTTGTGTTTATACAAACACGCGGAATGCCCCCGTCTCCGTGACAGCGCTTCGAGCTCGTGCAAGGACGCCTTCCTGCGGCCTTGCTTTTTTTTTTTTTTTTTGCCCTCGGAAAGCCCGTCGCACGACGAGTCCGCGCAGTATAGAATCAGTAAAATTTTGCACACAAGTTCCCATGCGGGCTTGCGCTGACCCGCGGTTAGTCAACTAAGTCCGCACGCGGTCTAACGCGCGCGGACTCGCTGTGAGAGTGCACCCGTGCTTTAAGTTGTTTAAATTGCATGCGAGTGCGATATCCGAATGAGGAGTCGGCATTAACGACGAAACTGATAGAGTTTTTTTTTTTTTTTTTTTTTTTCACTCGAGAGAAAGTTGCAATCGTCGGTCGAACCAAACCTCTAACAACGCGCACCACTGAGCCATAGTTGGTTCACGTTTTGGGAGGAGGAGGAGGCGGAGGAGGAGGAGGCGGGAGAAACGCGCAATCGCGAGAACTAGCACTTGTCGTTTCCTGCAACAATGTGGCGAATCGGGCTAAGTTGGCCAATAATCATGTTGAAGATTTCTGAAACGTCCTCCCCTCAACCCTAGTTCACGTTTTAGTATTTAATCCTCACTTTCCAGCCTGGTTACCTAATATTTATGTTCAAATAATCAAAAAGAAAGCGGGGGGGGGGGGGGGGGATGAAACGTAAAATGCGAAAGGTGGAACATAAGAAGGAATGCCAGTTGCTTTGAACCATGGTTGGCACCCGCCGCGGTGGCTCAGTCAGCTAAGGCGTTGCGCCTGCTGAGCACGAGATCGCGGGATCGAATCCCGGCCGCGGCGGCCGCATTTCGATGGAAGCGAAATGCAAAAACGCCCGTGTGCTGGCGTTGTAGTGCATGTTAAAGAACCCCAGGTGGTCAAAATTGAGCCGGAGCCCTCCACTACGGCGTGCCTCATAATCAGAACTGGTTTTGGCACGTAAAACCCCAGAAAGAAGAACCATTGTTGGCTTTCCTTCTACCGAATACTAATACTATCAGCATCCTCTGAGGTATAGTCGTGGCATGAAATCCGTCCATTTAGAGGTCGTGCCCAACTATATAGAGAAGATCGGCCCCATATCGTTGTAAACCGCATCGTAAACCTAGGAGCAAACGAGCTACTCGTTAAGTTTAATGGGGCCTCTCGCGAACTGCTCGGCACATCTCGGAAGTCAAGGACAGAGTCATGAGCAACGTTTGTACACTGCCCGCATATATGCATACTACAGCGACCGTCAAGGCCGCGCTCGATCTCGCAGCGAACGAGTGCGTCTCAACCGTGAGAACGACGAGCCTGCGACCAGCCGTATAATAGCTACCTAATGTATAAGAACAACACACGGCCACCGTGTAGGGATTGTTTTCTTTCTGTAACGCGCACGACAATCTTCGCGAGAGTGGGAGAGACGAAGTAAACAGACCCAGAGCGTTGTGCAAGCAGATATACCCGAGCATAGAGCGATGGGGTCGAGGGCAAAATTACTGCTCCCGCGAGTCCCATATCCGTTCGAACCGGAACGCGCTCTTACCTCTTGGATACCCACCACTATACCATATATATGTATATACAGACTCCGTAGCCTGCAGGTCGAGGTGAGGTCGGGCTGCTTGGACCCTGCATTGCGATACCGTTATTATATGTCACCGAAGGGTGTTTAACAAAAATGTTAAAAGAAAGGGAAAAGAGACGCGGTCACAGACGGATTAGTTTGCAAAAAGAGGCGTCGATTGCAGTCTTTAGCCCTTACAGAGATGCTATGAACTTCTTTAGACCACTGTGCCTTCTTATAACTTTATTTTTAGGCTGTATATTGTCTATACACCATACTGTAGACAGCAAAACTTGCTATGATTTTTTTTTGTATATTGCGGTGCGATAGAAAGTGTAACATCTGAAGGAAGTCGTGCCTATTCTGCCAGTGCAAGGGGGGTTGGGGGAGGGGGTCGTGTGGAAGCCGAAATATAACTATGCATGGAAGGAGGCACACAAAATAAATCAGTCATTGTGGGGATCAAAATATTGTGGAAATTTATTTACGCATTGTTGGTTCATTTATACAAAAAGTATATCCTCGTAGCATTCAATAACAACACATAACCACCACAGAAAAAAGCTAGCAGATAAAGATAAGGAATGTAAGAGGGCTCTTAAGATTTTTAAACAGGTTCTTTGAAAGCTCACAAGGACTAAGACCTGCTGATGGCTATATGTAGGTTATTTAATAGTGACATACCCAGGAACGGCCGTGAACCCTACTATGTGATAAAATTACAGCAGTATAGCCAACTACATGTCCAGAACAAAATCGAGCCGCTAATAGGGGCTGCCTAAGGGTGGTGACCCGGGGATCACAGTCACCCCCCTCCTCCCAACCGCCGCCGTGAATGACGCTTATGAGCAGCGACATGGCAACCATCGAATAAGTTGAAGTGAGTTACAAGAAACATCTTATCGTTGAAGCGCTGGCCCTGCCACTTGTGCCCATTCTTTGGATTAGCTGCGACGATCGATCTTCTGTTATACCGAAACTTTCTCTTTCCCCACACTTCCGGGTTTTTGGCGTCGCTGCTGCTGGGTATAGGTCGGTATCTGGAATACCGGTCAATTCAACTTACGGTTATCCACCCCAAAGCATGCAACAATCTCTTCATGACATGGGAGTTGGATCCCACTCCTGTTCCGAACGCAGGCCATTCGTAAAAGAGCAAGGTCGTCGAAAGAAAACTAAACCGTCGGCAAGTCTAACACTGCCGAGCGATGTTCAGGTGTCAGCCGCGCCCTATATAGACAGTTAGGGTGCACGGTCAGCGGGGCTTTCTTCGTCTGTCTCTTTCTCTCTCGTACTGTGCAAAATACAAGAAGGGTGGAAAGAAAGATACAGACAGAGCGAACTTCTTTCAACCCTTCTTTATGTTGTTCGGTGCGTTACTTAATCATTAAATATATTTAAACCGACTATAGCCCGCAGCGGAGTATACTGCTGTAAATTCTGGGGTTATGAGTACACGAGTGCTCTTGCATTCCACGCCCATCGAAAATGCGAGCGCCACGGCCAGGTTCGAACCCGGGACCTCGAGCTCAGCGGTGCGACGCTGCAGCCAGTGGGCTACCGCGGTTGGTCGTCGAAAGAAGCCGTAGCTTGTCGGTCCGTGAGCGACTCAGCCGAAGTGTTGTGTTTGTACAGACGCTTTCATCCGCTAACGTTGCCTTCCCGCGAGCGATAAATGGTCGTGCCTCGCAGAATAAAGCTCTCGCACACAATGAAGTGCGATGCCTTATACACTCAGCTAAACCGTAACCGTAAAAAAAAAAGAAAAAAAAAAGAAAAAAAAATCCTGGTGACGCCACTGCAACGTACATTATAATATACGAGAGGTACGCACGAGGAAATATGGTTGGGAACAGGCAAAGTGGACGTATACTCCCTTGGAGAGCGCGGGAACTCTCGAAAATTGAATCAGGTAAGGAGTTTGACAGCACTGTATTCTGTTTTTATAAAGTGTAACGACTCCTGTAAACATGGAAACCTACACGTCTGCATCAAGGTCGGCGATATCTCAATACGTAATATGTTTTTTTTTTCCTTTGTGAGGTTTTGGAAGCCCCGTAGAGAAACAAAATTATACCGAACGAGCATGCAAGCACGAAGTGGACATGACGGTATACGTCCATCCATTAAGCACCCGCTTGTGCGTCAGTACACACACGATAAAGAAAACTTAGGGCAGACCGTTTGCGGATGTTCGGACAAAATTTTCTTTAATTTCTTTGTTTTGTCTGTATTCTCTCTCTCACTTTTTTAATTTATTTTGTTAAATCGCCAAGCCGAGGCGTTGCGGAGCAGGACGGCGTAATAAAATGTCTTCTCGAGAGTCGTTTTCAGCGTCAATGCATGCGAAAATGGGGTCTCGCCAAAACAGATCGCACTCAGCGGGCTGCCGCGTGCTTCAGGGGTTGAAATCAAAAATATTTTCAATTGTAAGGAGTGTCTGTAATGTAGGGCCAGTGCACTCGACGTAAATCACGATTGGCCACGGTAGTCGTTTCTGTATCCGAGTCAAGTGATTGTGAGAATGGCTTTGTGAATCCGAATACAGATTTATAAGGCACGTTTCTTCCATCATTACGCTATCTGCAGAAGCGCAAATTGATATCATTATTTTTAAACGAATTTTTACCGGTTCATTTCCGAAACAACAACTAAAGATGAATATGCTAAGCTACAATGATGCCAATAATAACGTTTCTGAAAAAAAAAAAAGCATAACGGGCACCGTTAATGTCTTAGCGTCGGAAACACTTCCAAAAGCCTTCAAGCTTAGTCTGCTTTCACTGAACGCGGTGCAATAATTCCTTATTTATAAAGCTCTATAATTAGATTCGAATAGACGCTGTCAAAACAGATGACGTCATGGGCAATTCAAACTAGCGACACCACTCTGCCAATGTTTCAGTTGTTTTCGTCCCCGCCGATAGCTTGCCAAACCACTTCATTCTTTGATACTCCAGGCGTGTAATCGATCATACAACGCTGACCTAATATTCCCCTCTCTCACTCTATCTCGCTCTATCTATCTGTCTTTTAAGGGAACAATATCGCTGTGCACTTATAGCAGCACCTTTTGCACCCTCCAGTGCACCCTCCTCAATAATACTGTCCGCTGGTAAGTCTGTGGGGAAGGGGTGAAGAGTATGGGGGAGGGGGGGAAGGGAATGGGGATGGAGGAGGGGGTGGAGGGCACCAGAGATCCACACCCTTTGGATTACATTGGTTCTCCAATATAACAAGAAAAGAAAACAAACAAATGCTGCAACAGCTAACGCTCTTGCTGTGAATTTTTGCGGTGTTTACCCATAAAACATAACTGTACACTTACCGCGGCCCAAATAAATACTATCTTGAGGTCAGCGTCATCATAATCATCATCGTCATAATCATCATCGCCTTCGTTGTAGTCATTATCATTAAAAGCGGCGTTTTGCTGCGCCTCACGTTTTGTATCCGCAACCTTGGGGCGTACTCTGAAACGATCCACATCGCGGATACTATCGCCTTGGCCGAAGGCGCGCGCTGGTTGGCTGTTTTAGCAAAATTTGATGAACTGATTGGGCTGGTTGAGCACGACGTCATCCAATTTTGCTCAACCGGCCAATTCAGCGCGCGCCTGACGGCGATATTGTCGCCGAGGCGATACTATCGCCGAAGTGGATCGTCTCAGAATACGGCCCCTTATACCAAACCGTTAAATAAAGCAACTGATCTTAATCGATCAGTTGCTTTATCCGACGTCGGTTAAGGTTTGAAACTACTAATCCTACGCCAAGCCACGTAACCGTCACTCATCCACGCACACTCTCCCAGCCACCACCTCCACAGCGTCAACCCCCCCCCC
Organism: Dermacentor silvarum; assembly: GCF_013339745.2. Lineage (NCBI taxonomy): Eukaryota > Metazoa > Arthropoda > Arachnida > Ixodida > Ixodidae > Dermacentor > Dermacentor silvarum. The sequence continues at coordinate 97,792,931 of NC_051157.2, forward strand.
CCCCCCCTTTGCGACGGTGTCGTCCCACGCAGACGCCTTTTCGTGCACCTGCTTGCGAGGACGTTCTCATGCGCTTGCGTAATGCGCAGAAACTATGGAGGATGAATGTGGAGGAGGCCGAGTCCGTCGCTGTGAGTATATCTGTCAGCGGTTATATTGAGAAACGGTAAAAAATGTTTCGCAACATCGCCCACGTACGAAGAGCGATCGAACTCCGCCACCGTATTACAAAGAAAGAAACAAAACACATATGGCACTCCATGAATCTCCATGAAAGGGGCCTGCGCAGTTCTATTTAGCTCCAATATTACGTTATGCCACGTGGCAACCCAAGCGCAAAAAAAGAAAAAAAAAAAACAATAAAGAGAAAGAAAGTAGATTACGGAAATAATATCACGCGGCCCCTTGTGCCTGTCGATAAAAGAAATATAGTTGGGCTGGTATAAATGCACACTCATTTTTGTTTGATCGTAATCAGTTGCTATCCATCCACCGCTGACGACCGGCAGAGTCTGGTGAATACGGAACAACGTTCTTGCGGATTCATATCTTTAACGTGCTTACCAATTCTGATAACACCTAGTTTGCATCTCATGCCAATTTATTTCACGTTTATGTCACTTCAGCTGTCGAAAAAAAAAATGACGTCCTCTTTTTCTGCCCTAAGATTGTGGAACAGAAACCCACATGCGTTTATATCATCATCATCTCATTTGAATATCATCTCAAAGATCTTTCCTCTTTAATAAACTTCTCACATTTCAAGACGTTCTGTTTCATACCTTCTGTGTATGTATGCTTGATCATTGTATATTATTCACAAAACTGTATTTTGGTGTGAGTAATTATTTATGTGGCGTTGGCCTAATACTATAGTATTCCTATTGGTTATTTGTACTAATCCTATTCTTTACAGTTAGCTGTTCTCTTTTCTTTCTTTTTTGTGCTCTTTTTGTTATCACACAGAGTTATCACAACAACCAAGGGTTATCAAGGGTTGCAGTCCCTTACTTTAAGACATCTTGTATGTATATCAGCTGTATCTAACAGTTTTCATCTTGAATGAATAATCATAAACGGAGCATCGCTTGAACCACAGACGATGAGCGAAACGGAAAAAGAATTGAAATGGATTCGTTACATCATCGCCCTGTCTCGGTTTTCTTTCCAATTCGGGCGTTATTCTATCATTACAGTGCGCTACCACTATTTTTATTTTTATAACAATGCTCCATAAAAAAAAAAAAAACTCTAAACTGGGCAACCTCGCAATTCCCTTCCATCCAACTCTGACTTTCCTTGTCGTTCCAGACGCCCATTTGAACGCCCACATTTCGACACTCTCAGTCTTCTAAACTTCGTCATGGCAAACACAAATGTTTATTTTATCATAGCTGGTCGTGTACACATAGTGGAACCTCGTTGATTCAATCTTCACGGGTACCGGAAAATAAAGCGTATCACACAAAATCGTATTATCCAACCAAATCGTAGTTATCAGGAAAAGGAAAAGAAACGTATTATCCCCAAAAAGAATTGTATCAAAGAGATTCCACTGTATGGCGCCTGTGAATTCGGTATTGGTGGACGTTGCCTTCCGTGCCTTATAGCATCCAAAAGCAGCGTCCAGGTAGAGAGGACGGGCATGACAATAAATACACTGCAAAATTACAGCATATGCCCGACTAAGACAGAACCTGTAATTTTGCCCCCCGACGCATAATTTTACGTACGCTTCACAGCGGCCTCCTCTACTGGGCATCGTTTGATGCGGACACTGCGGTACCATGGGGTCGCAGGATGAGTCTTGGAAGACAGGCTATTTGCCTACTCCCCTTGTGCTCATCGCAGAGAACATCGCAGCTTGTTTCTTTCTTTCTTTCTTTCTTTCTTTCTTTCTTTCTTTCTTTCTTTCTTTCTTTCTTTCTTTCTTTCTTTCTTTCTTTCTTTCTTTCTTTCTTGGTCGATGCTCTTTCTTGCCAGCTTGTTCTGCGTACCCTGTAACGAAGAACGCCGGCGAGTAATTATACGTTTTACCGGAGTCCTTCAACAGATATACCTTTGCGTTTGAACAACTTGTGCCGTGACCAGCACGAACCTTTTGTTGCCTTATTTTGTTTTCTTTAATTATTACTGTGCTACCTTTTAATAGATGCGTGCTCACATCGGCGTGGCAACATCGGCTGCCCTGATCTAGAAAGCAGCCAATCGCTTGGAAATAAAGAACCTCTCTCTCACACACACACAACGTTTAATCAAAAAAAGAAAAAGAAAAGAAAGAGAGAGAGAATGGTTAGCGTAAAATATATATGTATAGCCAGTGACAGCTTAAGAATGCAGTGACAAATACACCGCTGTCAAACGTTGTGCACATGCGCCAACCAATGACGTCCGTTCATTTCCGTGACGTCATGGTGAAGGTGAACTGCTTTCAGTATAGGCGTCTCTGCGGAACTATGTTTTCGAGCGCGGAAGCGGACAGGGGAGCTGCGGTTCGGTTTGGCTTAGGTTGTCGCCGAATACGTTCTCATGTGCTGTGCGGCGCCATAATTAAGCAAGGCTAAGCGCCAACGTATAACTCCTTCTTGTTCTTCATTGAGAGAGATAGAGAGAGATGGAGAGTTTACAAAAAACTGATGTCAATCCTGCCATATGCAAAGAGATTCTTCGAACAGGCTGATATTTCTCTGCTGACAGTTAAATACTGTTCTGATGGAGAATGATTATTTATGAGAAATTTAAATGCGTCTGCTAATTTCCCGGTCAGAATAATGTGAGATAAGGAAGCCGTATACGTTTTGATCGATGCAGGAACGAGGTTGTCATCGATCCTCAAATACTTGTTTCTGAAAATTCAATAACAGAACAACGATGACGCCAGAATACACATCGAAAGCGTATACGCTAATGCTAACATGAGGCGTATATGAGCTTTAAAGCAAACAAGAAACATTCGTGCACCTGAAGTCTGATACGACGTTGCAGCATACACCTCCTCATGAAATAAAAAAAAGAGAAAAATTCTCATCCTTCCTAATCTAGCATGAGACTATAAAGGAAACCCGTTCGGGTTTCTTAAAGAGGAAGCTTCGCAGCTGATGAAAAGTTCGCCCTGTTCCGGAACTTTTTCTCAAATGTAAACCCCCTTTTTTTTTCTCGAAGAAACCCGTGTGGGTTGCCTTTGTAGTATCGTGCGAACATTTGGGTGGATGTCAATTTTTCCTTTTTAATGAACCTTCCTCCATGCACCTTGCGGGATTCAGCAGAACTGATTTGCCACACACATTTTCCTTTACTCGAGGCAGCTAGCGCCAGTATATCCAGAACTAATTTAATGATAATAAAATAGAGCACCGGAAAGCTATATACTCGGCGACAACCTAAAGATTCCGTTTAAGTGGTGACCTCCTACATGAAATAGAGCACGCTGAATCTCTGTCGTGTGCTTGCGGTGAACCAGATAAGGAAATATCACATGTGATATTAACTTTTACGCCTTATAAGTTATAACCAGCGGAGGATAGAACTGTGTTTCAAGTTTAGAACAATAGGGAGTCCAGCGGTCTCTTTAGGAACTATTCTTTGGCTGTTGTAACCTTTTCCAGACATTGCAAGGAGTGCATTAAGTGCTCTTCGCTTTCTGTTCTTTTCTTTAGTGCAACCTTGTTTCAAAGTACGATAATGTATAATGCGTCTAAACTTCCTTTCCTCGTTTTTTTTTTTTTTTGTTTGTTTTTGTTTTTGTTTTTCAACCTCGCACTTAAGTGTGACATCGCGTCATCCACCACTCGATCCTTCTTCATTTTTCTGTGTTAATTAACGTTTCATTTTTTTTTTTCGAGTCATCTTTATCATTCATAGCGCCTTAGCCCATATATAAGTTAAATGGATTCACAGAAAGTGCGTGCTTCCAACCTCTCCAACTGATCCCCCAGCTAAAATGTAATCTAGCTGTCCGAGCACGAAACTGCACTATAATACAACCGCCTTGTGCGCCTCCGGGGTCCCAAACATATACAGTTACCCTGGGACGCCGCTATTGAAATTAGTTTGCCTCTGCGCCGAACATTTGCCATAAAACAAAGGGAACAGCTTTCAGGACATTGTGTAGAGTTTAACTGCGCTTGGAGCAAGCTATTCACCAACATCGTGAAAGGTGGCTCCTTTCGGAACTTCCAAGAAATAACGCTTTTCAGAAACGTGCGTCATCTTATGAAGCGGTGCTTGATACGCTGGAGGACCGTGAAGTAAGTATCGCGATATATAACTACGTCGAGGCGTTAATAAATTATGAACCTCAGCCGAGCGATCTTCACTGTCAGAGGCTGTAACACCTCTAAGCTCACCAGTTCTCCACCGAAACGTTCCCTGTGTCATTCCGAAAATTCTGCACGCCTTCCGTATAATTCTTACGGACTATACATGGATTTCCACAGGGATGTCCATATGATTCGTACGGAAAGCACGTGGAATTGCTGAAAGCGCATACGGAACGCTTTCAGCTCGTTATATAACCCCGTTTGGTGTCTTTCGGCCGCTTTTTACATAGACACAGAGCGAGCAGAACAGAATTGAATAGACGCAGAGCGGAAGGCGCTTTGCGCGCAGCAAGACATCACCGCCGCGTCGTTTCTTTTATTCGTAATGTTCCCATGTATCACGCAATATTTACGAGTTAACGGTGTGCGTCTCTCGCGCGTAGCAGAGGGGCTTTATATATAAAGATTCGTCGTTTTCTGAACTGTCATGGCGAGATTAGATGCATGCGCGCAGTGGATGGAATGTTTACTTAACGAGCCCTTGCAAACGCACAAACGTAAATCCCGTTGGCACATCACCAAGATGGTACAAACGCTTCTCCGATCGAAAGCATGAAAGTTGAACCCAAGTGTCCGCACGTATACCAATGAGGCGGCGCAATAAATTCGTCGTGTGTGTCTTGCATATTCTGGATAAGTGGAATACACGAACACGTGGACAAGAGCGCGCCGCCGGCTGCCACGAACACACGTTATATACAGGATGTCCCAACTATCATGCACCAATATTTAAAAAAATATGCAAATGCCACGTAACGGGACAGAACCAAGGTAATGTTGTTTGCCGTCGCTTGGGTATACTCCGATTATTTTCTGCATTCCGCCTAATTAGATAATTAGTCTTAATCAATCAACCAACTTCTCAAATATTATGATGAAAAGTGTTAACGAGAAAGCTGTAGAGCAACATGAAAACTATATACGAGCTACATGAAAGTTTTTCCGAGCGCGAAAGAAGCCCGCGAATACACGCGACGTGCCTCGAGCGGCAAGTCGCGCGGCAATTTTGCGCATTGACACATTGACACATTGACGCCTTTAATAGGCAGCCACACGGAACGTACTTTACGGCGCTTTTTTTTTTTTTTTTTTTTTTTTTGTCGCGGAGTCTTCCGACGTCGGTGCGTTAATTTCAGGCAGTGCTATATATATAACCAGGCTGTCACCGCTGCCAAACGCGTTCCAAGTGAAACCCTCAATGGTCGGTAACGGCACGGATCACTTCCAATTTAACCGCGAGATTGAAACACGCTCTTCGCGTTCTATGACGTCACGGGAAGCTACTACGGAAGTTTAAATGCGACGTCGCCTCTCGCCTACCCCGTTTTCGTCATGCCAAGCGTCAGCTCATGATGAAGCTGTTCTATTTGCAATGTCGAAAGTTTCATATGCCGATGTAACATAACTTGCTTTGGTGTCCTTCTGAGCCTGAAAGCAATAAAAAAAAAGCTTTTCTGTTTGCTGCTTTAGCTTTTCGATGCTAAACCCAGATTCACGGAGCCGTTCGCGCGCACCTTTCCCTCTCTCTACCCCCTCCCCCCCTCCCCCGCCTAGACCGGCATCTGCCAGTGAGTAGATGTGATTTAATCTTTGACTATGCATAGACGACCGCCTGGCTAATATCTCCAGCTTTTCATTAAAGAAGTAACTCTTCATTGAAGCGAGGAACCAATATATGACCTAATATTTCGAAATTCCCGGCGCCAACACTTGCGTACGAACCTGCGCCCGCCTCGGGATCGCAGAACGACAGCGTCTCAGCCCTGCCGGCCTAATTAAATAGACCGGATGCCCGAGCTAAAGCTTTCCTATACAGCGCGGGCAGGAACTCTAAAAAATGCACGTCAGGCGGGGTCTCCCGCGCCGCTGCGTTTGCTGGAGACTTTGAGGCATGCCACGACGGCGCCAGGCAGCTAATACACTTAGGGCATCGGAAATTTTCCAGCGCCAGGAGATACGCGAAAGCTTTCTTATTTCTTGAGTATATATGTACAAACGATGTCCTGCCTATATTTGTGCAAAGCTGATTCTGTACCAGACGACTGTATCACTCTCACGCAAAGCAGAATGATCGAGAAGGGTTCAGCTCCTCGTTCGTTCGTTCGTTCGTTCGTTCGTTCGTTCGTTCGTTCGTTCTGTATGTATGTATGTATGTATGTATGTATGTATGTATGTATGTATGTATGTATGTATGTATGTATGTATGTATGTATGTATGTATGTATGTATGTATGTATGTATGTATGTATGTATGTATGTATGTATGTATGTATGTATGTATGTATGTATGTATGTATGTATGTATTGTGTGTATGTATGTAAGTATGTATGTATGTTTATTGATTGATTGATTGATTGATTGATTGATTGATTGATTGATTGATTGAAAATCCTTAATTTAGGCTGCTGTGGTGGTGGCTCAGTGGGTATGGCTCGGTGATGCGGAGCTCGAGGTGGAGTGTTCGATTCCCAACTAGTGTTTTTGGCGTAAACGCAGCGATCAAGAGGTAAATTCGCGCGTTATAGCTAGGAACATTCATTCTACATCCTGGATTTTCGTGTCAACTCGCGGCATTCGAACGCGGCATTCGCGGCTGCTGCTCGTCGCCTGTCTGATGGCACATCGCTCAGGTCAAGTAAAGTGTTCATTTTCGCGAAAGCTTATATGGCAGGATAATGACTAAGATGACACTAAAGAGAAAAATCAATTGAACTATATTATTACATTACCATTCCACAGCACTTAGAAGTAAAAAGAAGGAACGAAAGAAATACGTTTCTAGTGTGAGATGGAGCCCTGCGAGGCCGGGAAAGGTGCAAGATCAGAAAGACGACCGGTGCCGACGCCGCCGTGACGTCATGAATTTTGAAGACTGCTGCTCGAGTCTGATCCAATTTTTTATTGGTAAAAATGGACTAAATTGCATCCTAAAACAGCCAAAGGCTGAATCTGGCAAGTTTGAAGGACCTTTATTGGGCCACAACGGCGCGAGCACGAGAAATACTTTGAAATTGAAGACGTCACCCTGACGCACTGCCTCTAGAGTTTCGACGCCAAATTAAAAGAGAGAGAGAGAGAGAGAGAGACAGGAAAAAAAAAGAACTTGACTAAAATAGGGCGTTGAAAGAATAAAGAATTCTTTATTAGTATAACTCTGATTTAGCATTTCCTCTTTAGTGTTCCTTTAAACCATTTTTCTGTGCAGTTCCGCATACATCCGGCCTTATATCCGGGATTAACATCTCACATAATCGCACCCGAGTTAAATTTTGAAGAAAGCATTGAAGGCAATGTGCATAATTATGTTCGAGGGGTCTCGAGAGGATATGACCGACACCAGGGTCCCGCACCCTTCGGGCCGCACCTTGTAAACACCGCTCACAAACGGTCGATTGACGCGGCGGCAGCGGCAACAGCCGCCCGCAAAGTGTCGGGACATCTCGAGCGTGACCAGGCCGGTGCTCGTCGGAATGTGCGCACACATAAAAAGACAAAATAAATTCAAGCGGGGGGCGGGGGGGGGGGGGGGGGGGGGCAGGCTGTTCCGAGCATGTACACTTTCGAGGCTGCAGGATGGTCGATGGGGTCATCGATCGGCCACGTGTGTCCTGTCCTGTGTGCGCGCACTTGCAACGATGGGCCACTGTGTTTAGGCCCGAAACGAGACCATTACAGATATAGGCCTTGTTCTGGAGGCACGTCTGTGGGCACAAAGATATAAGCGGGCCATGGTGAAACGGCGAGCAGATCAAATCTGTACGTTCCGGCAGCGGGGTTTGTCAAAAAGTTGTCGCAGTTTCACCTGGAAGGCGAAGCATCAATTGCGATAGCAAATTTGGAGAGAGCTATACGGAGTAATGATATTAGCTTTATCAGCTGTATAAACTTGGACATGCAGCAGAACCGGCAACGCGCAGAACTGTTGTCGACGCCGTCGGCGTTTTGCCCGCGTTCGCTCAAAATGCCTGCGGCGTTGGTGACTGTTGCCGGAGCCTCTGATATAAATAGGCACTTGGTGCCGCAGCTAAACGTCGCCTCCCTTCCCTCCCCCCCCCCCCCCCCCGCGACCTTTCGTGCGTGAGAAGAAGGCGCGTTTTCTCTACATATATTGTGATTGTAAAGGAGGAAAGAGACGCCTACTTCTGCAGCCCTTAAGGAAGCACGGCGCAAAACGCGCGTTTGTTCTCCGCCGTGCGTTCACTCCCCGTGAAAGAGCGCGTCCCTCGCGCCCTTTCACTCGCACATACAGCGTTCGGCGGCGCGCGGCGACGATTTCATCTCCATTGACGTCATACGGAACCTCACGGCGACGACGACGGCGACGGCAACGGCGACGGCGACGCCGACGGCAGAAATCTGCTTTTGAGTGTCCATATAATTGCTATCGCAATAAAACACGGACTATATAGTCAATAGACGACATGGGCGTTGTGTGGTCTGCTCATTCGTCGAGGTATTTCTGAGCTGTTTTGATATACGTAATTTAGAGAGAAAGCCAGAAATGGAAAGGCAGGGAGGTCAACCAGACGTATGTCCGATTTGCTACCTTACCCTGGGGAAGGGATGGAAAGAAAGAAGGAAAGAAAATGTCACAGTTTCGCCCTAAGGGCGAAGCAATGAATGCGATAGCAACACAGCAATGTCATACGAAGTAAGGTGAGCGGCTTTGGTAGCAACAACACGCAGAACTGTTGTCGACGCCATCGGCGTTTTGCCCGCGTTCGCTCAAAATGCGTGCGGCGTTGGTGACTGTTGCCGGAGCCTCTGATATAAATAGGCACTGCGTGCCGCAGCTAAACGTCGCCTCCCTTCCCTCCCCCTCCCCCACGGCCTCTCGCTCGTTGGAAGAAGGCGCGTTTGCTCTACATACATGGTGATTGTGAAGGAGAACAGAGACGCCTACTTCTGCAGCCCTTAAGCGAGCACGGCGCAGAACGCGCGTTTGTTCTCCGCCGTGCGTTCACTCCCCGTGAAAGACGCGCCCCTCGCACCCTTTCACTCGCACATACAGCGTTCGGCGCGCGGCGACGATTTCTTCTCCAAATGACGTCATACGGAACCTCACGGCGACGGCGACGGCGACGGCGACAGCGACGGCGACGGCGACGGCGACGCCGACGGCAGAAATCTGCTTTTGAGTGTCCATATAATTGCTATCGCAATAAAAGAAGCGAGGTACTTAACGCGTGCGTTTTTTATAAATGCGCATTTGGTTTTTTTATAAATACGCATTTGGTCCCGCATACAAACGCGCAGAACGCGCGTTTGTTCGCCGCCGTGCGTTCACTCCCCGTGAAAGCGCGCGTCCCTCGCGCCATTTCACTCGCACATACAGCGCCCGGCGCGCGGCCTGTATGTGCGAGTCGTTGACGTCATACGCCGTAATAATCATCGCCGTTGACGTCATACGGAACCTCACGGCGACGGCTGAAATCCTCTTTGAGTGTCCATATAATTTCTATGGCGATAATATTAAATATAAATTGTGGGCTTTCACGTGCCACAATCACGATCTGGTTATGAGGGACGCCGTAGTGGGGAACTTCGTATTAACTTTGACCACCCAGGGTTCTTTACAGTAACGCACCCAGGACCTCTGCCAGGGGGGGGGGGGGGGGGAGCAAGCACTTTGCATAATATGCAATTTCCTTGCTTTAGCCAGAGGAATCCAACAGCAAATAAAATGCCTATAATAATAAGAAGAAGAATGACACCAAGGATGATGACGATGTTTATTTCTTCAGCGTTTTACTCAACGTAATTTAAGAGTGAATGAATAAATACCAGACAGTGATAGAGTGTTTTTGTTAATCAGAAAAATTCGACCTAAAGCCACCTCCTGAATTGTAATGACAATGTGAACAGAGCACTGAAGGTACACGTTGGACAGGTGGGGCTGGGCGGGTGGGAGGAGGGGGGATTTACAACACATCTAAGAAATGCAGCTATGAACTTTGTATTAACATTCCCGCGCTTCAATCAGCATTTTTGGACATCAAACTCGGTGTTGTATGTATTATGCAATGGACTTTACAGGGTTAAATTGATGGTTGTTATGGCTGTCATGAGTGCTACAGTTTTATATTTTTGTTGTCACTTATTTTTAGTGATCGCATTATTATTATTATTATTATTATTATTATTATTATTATTATTATTATTATTATTATTATTATTATTATTATTATTATTATTATTATTATTATCGTCATCATTGTCATCATCATCATCATTACGACCGGGTTCTGATATAGCCTGTGGTATGTTGTCGCATCTGGAAGTTTCCTTTTCATTTCGTTGTTGTTGTTGTTGCCGTCATAGTCCTCGTCGTCGTCGACGATTGTTGGTACTTTTAGTACAATATTACATCACGCGCTGTTTTCTCCTTTCTTTCTTTGTTTCGTTCTTTCTTTCTTTTCTTTTCGCACCTTTCTCTGCTATCTTTTGTTATCGTACTCGTTCTTGTCATATCGCCTGTTTTTCAGTTTCCCTCACAAAGAGTGGAGGTGCCGGGTACGCACTGACATCATCGAACTCGTCATATCGCTGTAAAGTCAACACGGTGACTGCTGCGCTTTATCTCGATCCGCTTATCTCAGCGAAAGCTGTGAATATGACAACAAAATGGCGTACGTGACATCTCGTGAGTACACCCATTATACGTTGTTACTCGAATATTGGCGGCGTGCTTTAAAAGGGGCGGTTGAAGGAGCAACATCAATGTAATGTTCCGTTTATTCTGCCATAGTCATAGAGAATTATACTTCGGCCTCTTCTCTGCCCTGTTCTTTTTTGTCGTTCACGAAGTCCGTCTTCCACCTTCTATGGTCGTTACACAGCCCCCCCCCCCCCCCCCCCACACACACACACCCTTGATCGTCAACCCTCCGGGTTGATAAGGCACCACGATGCCGATTGATGCCATGTCAGTCGCATTTTGTGGTCCACTGTACCACATTGTTGTCAAGACTCCTTGTTGGCTGGCTATCTTCAGCACGATATAAGGACCCGTGAAAGGAGCTTTTGAGCCTTGCAAACCTTTTCGAACCAGAATAAAATCTCCTACTTTGATGTCAGGTACCTTTGTGGAGTGAGCACGGTCGTAGTTACTCTTCATGGCGACCTTATATTTCTCGTTCTCTTCTACCGATTTCTTGCGTTCTTGGAGCGTTAGCACGTTTGTAAGACCAAGGAGGTGATCAGTTGGAAGCCACTTGGATACTCAAATGGTAAGCAAAATATGGACTGCATCTCAAAGCGGTTGTATGAGAGTTGTTATGGTGATTAACAGCCGGCTTCAAGAACACACTTCCAACCACCTTAGAATTCCGGATAGAGTGTGATAAACAGCTTGATATCTCTTATCGCTCTCTCGGCCAACCCATTGGCTTCAGGATGATATGGGGCAGCAAAACGAAGTTGTATGTTTCGTTGTTCAGTCCATTGTTTTAAACCGCTCGCTTCTGAAAGCAGGGCCACAATCACTTTGACAATTTTGAACATTTCACGACTAAGTAGCGATTTGACGCTGTTGGCATCTTCTTTTCCAGCCCTACACTCCACCATTCTCATGCATTCGTCGATGACCAAAAGAAATGCTTGTGTAGTTCTCACTCCGTCCCCTTTTTTCTTGAGCCCCGCGAAATCAAGCTTGCTTGAATACTTTGTTAGGATCATTTCGCTCCCGCGAGGCTTGAATTTTGCTTTGCTGATTTGGCATTGGTGACAAGTTCTGATATATTCCGATATATCCTGCTTCATTGTGCTCCGGAAGAATCTTTGCTTGATTTTCCAGTATGTCCTACAGAAACCGTCGTGGCCACCAGAATCTGGGGAGTCGTGGTAAAGCTGCAAGATTCTTGCGACGCTCGTGTTAGGAATGCGCAGTCTACCATTCTTGAAAGCCATATATCTTCCTTGCCGTCCCAAAGAAGTTGGTTCACATGCCTCTCGGCATTCGGAGGTATCAGTAGCCTTGACATGCGTCGGCGTCAGGCAGCTTCTCTCCTGGCCTGTGAGCAACGTCGGACGCGAATTGCTGTGTTTCGCTGATCCACCTGGCCAGCCTTCCTTTCGGTTCAGAAAGGCTTAGTATATAGGTCAAGGCTTGATTGTCCGTGAATAATTAGTTGGAGGTGTCTTCCTTCAAGGTACATTCTGAAGTACCTAAGTGCCATGACTACAGCTAGGGCCTCTTTTTCAGTACTCGGGTAGTTGATCTCTGCCTTGTTGAATGTGTACGAGTAGTACCCAATGGCTTTAAGTCATCTTTTGGCGGGCTCGTTCTCGTCCATTTGGTATAGTACCGCGCCTGTCCCGTAGTGTGATGCGTCAGTGTTTAGTTCAAACGGCTTTGTGAAATCTGGAATAGTGAGTACAGGGTCAGATGATATTATTCTGACGAGTTCCTGATGTGTTTTCTCACACTCTCGCGTCCACACAAATGGAGTATCCTTTTGCGTTAGCAATGTAAGGGACTTCGTCTTTAAAGCGTAGTCCTTGATAAACGCTCTGAAATGTCCTGCCAGGCCCAAGAGCACGCGGAGCGAGTGTACATCATACGGTTTTGTCAGATGAGATATGCGTTTAACAGATTCTTCTTTTGTGCTCTTTGTATGTCCGTCGAAGAATCTCCCTAAGAAAACCACAGAATGTTTGAAGAATTCGCTTTTCTTCATGTTGATCTTCAGTCCGGCTTCACTTAGTGCATTTAACACCTTGGACAAGTGAGAGCAGTGGTCGTCACGTGTTTTCGAGTAAATAATGATGTCATCCACGTAGACGTTGCAGAAGTTACCTGTGAGATCATGAAGCCAAAGTTCATCATTCTTTGGAACCATGCTCCAGAATTCTTTCACCCGAATGCTAGCCTGTTATATTCGAAGACATTGAACGGAGTGACAAAAGCTGTGAAGTGCTTGAACTCTTCCTAGAGTGGAACTTGCCAGTATCCCTTGCAAAGATCGATGCGAGGAAAACCAGGAACAGCCTCCTGTTTTGTCGATTATGTCATCTATTCTTGGCATTGGGTAAGGAAATAAATCTGTCTGACGGTTCACGAGCCTGTAGTCAGTACACATTCTAAATGTCCCGTCGTCTTTGGGCACTATAGCAATAGGCGACACAAACGAAGATGTAGAAGGCCGAATAATCCCAGCGTCGAGCAAACCTTGCAATTATTGCTTCAGCGGAGGAAGCGGCGATCGCTCTCGCTTTTCACAGCGCAAAAAGTTCCCCCTATCATCTTCTCGGACTCACGCACAGCAGTTAGATCCTCCTCGGCCGCACTAGTGTCTGAACAGGCGAACAATATTGTGAACAAAGCACTTCAAAGAACTCGGGAGAGCAGCGAAGGAAGATACCACATCTCGTGGTTCCCAGCCCATATAGATGCCTCAGTTAACCCGCTCGGATGTAATCCTAACGAGCAGGCCCACCGGATAGCGCGCGATTTCACGTACCGCGCTGTCAGGGGTAGCCAGGCTCGGAACGAGGTCAACATCCACAAAGATCAATTATGTACCTTCCACGAAATTGTTTCCCATTATCGTCTCGGCAGGAGGACATTTCCACCCCCCCCCCCCACCCCAAATTGAACAAACCTCAGGCTAGCACACTCAGACTTCTGCAAACCCGTTCGTATCCCACTCCCCGGTCCCTTAACAGGATAGACCCTGACCATTCACAGTCGTGCTCCAAATGTGGTCATGACTCATGCTCTTTTGATCACATGCTCTGGTTGTGCCCAGCCCTTAACGCCTCTCCACCCATCACGAAAGAGCAATGGGAGGAATCCCTCAAGAGCAGCAATCTTCAAATTCAACTCCAGGCTGTCCAGAGGGCCCACGACATCGCGACGGGACTTGGTCTCCCGGTCCCATCGTGGGCGGAGCCACCGACTTAATCTGGGGGAGCCTTCGGCTCGCCTAGATCTCAGTTCCTCAGGACTCAAATAAAGTTCTTGTCATGTCATGTCTTGCTTCAGCCATTTCTTTTTTTTTTTTTCGTAAGGCATGCCGTATGGTTTCTTGCGGACAACAGTAGTGTCACTCAGCTTGAAAGGCACCATTGGGACCTTGGCCGCTGGTGGATACTGTCCAAGGCATATTAATTCTGGATACTTGTTCGGCACCTCTTCACTTGCAGTTACCAGCTTCGCTTTCACTCCAGCACCTGTATGTATTGTTTCAACCGAGTGCTCCACTTCTACATCGTCGCGCCACGATATATTTATTTTCATCCTCTACATGTCGGGACGAGCCAAGAGAAAACTCTATGTGGCACCCTGTACAACTGAGTGCTTCGACATCCATCTCGGTGCCTTGGTATCCGACGCTTACCCTAGCCCATCTATGAAGTATTCGAGAACTGCCATCATAGCTGCACACGCTAACAACCTTGCATATATGAATGTCTTTTCCGGAGAAATCAGTCGAGGGCTGACAATACTGACCGACGCCCCGGTGTCAACTAAGACTGCAGTTGGCCTTCCGTTGACGGTCATTCGGGCATAAAGCAAACCTTCGGCTGACTTTGCCAAATGAACTATTTATTTCGGTGCTGCCGGGTAGAGTAGAGCACCCGGATTTTCCCTGTTGATTTGCTCGTGATTCTCATTGAAGGCGGATTCTTGTACTGGGGCGTGGCCGCAATAAATGTCGCAGCAAGAGCACCTCTGGTCACATGTTAAGCTTGCAGCGGAGGACTGGCCATTGGTGTTACTTGTCAGGTGGTAGGGTGACAACACATTGCCGGAAATATTCCTCAGGGAATGGAACAGTTGCTCTAGTGTCGCGTGTGGTCTAGGAAGAACTTCGCGCTGAGACGTCTTCGTCATCCCATGAATTATTAGCGCCACTACAGATGATTTAGATAGGATCGGGTGGGCAAGTTGCAAGAGTCGTCGTTTTTCAAAGTAGTAGTCGATAGCTGTTCCTTCTCGATCCTCGAAAAAAAAAAAATAGCCTTGTCCCAACATTCAACAGAATTCTGGTCAAATGCACGAACGAAACAGTTTTTCCATTCGACCCTTGGATACGATGCATGGCTTGGTATCCTCAAATCGAACCACTTCCTAGCGTTTCACACTCAATTCCGAAGACTGGAGATCCAAGTGATTTTCCATTCTTTTTAACACCTCGGAATGGTTAAAGTTGGACCATTCCCACTCCTGGAGTGGCTGAGCTGGTCCATTACTCCAATTCCAGTTAACGAAACTCTTGATCCACCGAATGTTTCTTTTTGTTTTTTTTTGTTTTGTTTTTTGTTTTTATTTACTTGCATCAGATTTTCAGGAATTGTCTGCTGCCGATAGCACGATTCTAACGCTTGATCTAAATTACTCGATGGGGCGGATATTTCTTCTACGAGAAATCAAAAAGCCTAATTGAATAATAAACATAATTTGCAAATTAATATTTTAATTAATTATTTTACGGCAGATATTTCATTGCATGAATTTTAGCTAGTGAGTTCGCAACGCACTTGGAACGAATTCTCAGGACTGCATCAGTTTCGAGAAATTAATTTTAAAAAGTGTCCGAAGAAATGCATTGGTGTTCCAGTTACTTTTGTACTTCATGCATAAAACAGCGTTTTCCTTTAAAAAAAGTAAGTGGAACGCCAATGCATTTCGTTGGACATATTGAAAATCAATATCTCGAAACTGGTGCAGTCCTGGGAATTCGTTGCGAACTCACTAGCTTGAAATACCGAACGTAAAATGATTAATTAAAATGTTAACTAACTTTTATTACCGTTAATTAACGTGTTAATTAACGTTTATTATTCAATTCACTTTTTTATTTCTCGTAGAAGTAATGACCGCCTCATCGAGTAATTCAGATCAAGCGTTAGAATTTTGGTATCTGCCACAGACATTTTTTTTTATTTGGTGCAGCTAAAAAAATTAAAAAAAAAACATATAACTGTCTAGTACTTTCGTCATGCCTGCCTAGAGTAACTAAATACTTATTTTTGGTGTAACAGCTTTACACACAACTCTTTTCTTTGTTTTTTTTTCTTCTGTTTTTTATGCACAAGAACGATCACGCTTTGTGGCCTATTATATCTTTAATTTCTACTAGTTTAACAATATATAGATACATGTGTTAGCTGCGCGGGTTGGACGTGGCGAATGCATGACGTGATTGTAAACCATATTCAGTTATTGCGATCAAAATACAAGCATCTCCGAAGCATGTCAATTTCGGAAGAGAAGACCGGCATGACACGCTGTCAGCCTGTCGTTGTTCTCCCCCTCATTTGAAGCCCCTCCCTGTTTCCTACAAGAAGAAACAAAATCGAAGAGACAAAGGAAAGGCTCATTCTCTATAGCATGCCAAAGTCGATGCTTGCAAAATGCATGCACCCAAAATTTGCCGCGCAACTGGCCGCTCGAGGCACTTTGCGCGTATTCGAGGGCATCTTTTTCGCTCGGAAAAACACTTTTATGTAGCACGTATTGAGCAACAGAAACCTGTATCGGGAGTTTTTCATGTTGCTCTGCAATTTTCTCACTGACACTTTTCATCTAATTTTAATATTTGAGAAGTCGAATAATTAATTCAGGCTAATTACGTAGTTGGACAGAATGCAATAATAATAATAATAATAATAATAATAATAATAATAATAATAATAATAATAATAATAATAATAATAATAATAATAATAATAATAATAATAATAATAATCGGAGTAACTCCCAGCGACGGCAAACAACGTTACCTCGGTTCTGTCCAGCTACGCATCATTCGCATATTTTTAAAAGTATGTATTCTCTTTGGGTTGCATACAGCGGCCCATTCGCCACTAATATCGCTAGGTTGTCATCGATTATAAGTCCAGTTCGTCGCAGAGGCCCCTGCAGGACGGGCGCACGCGCGACTCCCGGAGAGAGTTTTGCACAGATCGAGTGTCTTTTCGCGGCTTTTGTAAGCCGACGACGGGATTACGCCAGCGAAGGCACCGTGATGGGCCCCATTGTCTCGACGACGACGACGATGCGGACGGCTTTGGAGCGGCGAGTTCTTTAACCTGACATTGTGTCGGAAGCGATTTTGTAGATCGGGTGGCTGCGGTGGCGAGAAGGAAGTAGCGCACGAGGCGGAGAGAGCGATGTTTGAGTGGGGGACAAGGGAACGTCGCATGTCGACCTCTATATACTGTATGCACAGTGCCTAGAGAGGATCCGCGAACTATAGGGTCACTCATTATCAGTATAAGGAGGAGGAGGACGGCAGATAATGAGGTGATGTGGCGAAATTAGCGTATTTGCGGGCATAAGTAGGGGTCACACTGTAAAATAGTTTGCACCCTTAAAAGTGAATGAAGGTGTAAATCAGTATATAACTCACACCCATACACCCACAAAGAATGAGTTATAGAAAGATTTACACCATTTTTCACTTTTAAAGGGTGCAAATTGCTTTACGGTGCAGCTGGTGTAATACAGTGATAATTTCGAGATCGCTGTGAGAGGAATTCGACCTGCAGTGGACATCAATGAGCTGACGATGATTTTTTAAAACTTTATTCTCCCGCACATTTTTTTTTTCTTTTTTTTTTTTTGCAGATTATCGTGTCGTTGGGCTGCCTAAAAAGAGGAGTCTGGCAGAGTTGCACCGCTCTTTTTTTTTTTTTCTTTCTCTATTCATTGAACATACTTCTGTATTTTCACGAAGCATAGATCTGTACAGTGCTCAGAGAGAGATAGAAATGTACTGAATTTAAGAACACCCTTGCAGAACGTTCGCGTTCCTTCTGGAAGCGCTGTAGACCGCGATAACAACGCTCGCGTCGTCTCGGCGGTCATCCATACGCGTAAGCGCCGAGGACCTCGCTGATAACACCGGCGGATGTATCTCCACATGAGTGAAAGTGCCGAATACGCGTCGGGCGCGTCCTTGCAAGCAGCTAGCTGTGTTGCCGAGATAAGCTTAATTCAAAGGTCAGAAGCAAATACAATTATAGATTTTAACGTCCCAAAGTAACAAACGGATCTATGAAAGATACCGTTATGGCGGGATGGGGAAGGCGCTGGAGGAACTCCAGCCAGCGAGGGTTCCTTTTACGTATACACCTAATTACAAATGCACGAGTGGGTTTTGTTTTCTCTTTTTTTTTTTTTGCATTCCGCCTTCATCGAAATGAAGGTCACCGCGACTGCGAGTCGAAGCCTCGATTTCGTGTTCAGCTGTAGGAAATACCTTGTAGAAGTTACCGTTACCTATAGACAGAAGGTGAACTTCACGAGTAACATTTTGTGTTTTTCATCGTCATCACAATTGGACTGCAGAAAGATCCCTTGAAGGGCCATCCTATACTGAATCACCGCAGTATAGAGTCGATGCCATTTCTTCGCATATAAACGCAAACATAGGTATACGTGTGATAAGATATTGCTCTTCCGAGACGTGAGGGATGTCTGCGTGTACCACTACTACAGATGTGCTGGCTGACGACTCTGTTCTCGACAAAATTACGCAATGGTACAGCAAACTCTCCCACCTAAATATTCTCACTACGACAAATATATGTCCTCGAGCACACCATTTCGGTCATAAAGTGAATAGCTTTATTGAAGCGTTCGGCTACTCTTTTTCTTTTTATTTATTCTTGGAGGATTTTCCGCAAGGCATAAGAATGAAAGAAAGTTAAAAGCATCCAACCCTAGCTGCATCGTGAGCAGTGTCGTTTCAAACTTGTTCATCAAACAATTGTTGTAGTTTTCAACGGTCATATAGTTTGGCTACTTTCGTACTCATTGTCGGTGGTTTCTGCATATTTCCTTTGTTGTCGTTGTGAGTGCGTGAAATAACTTTATTTAGGTCCAGAGAAGACTTGTTTTTTTTTTTTGTAACTTTTAAACGCAGCTTTCTTTGCAAACCCTCCCGGACTTTTCTGACCGTGGCTGCTATCTGGCTGCTGCTGTCTTGCCCAGTCGTTCATGGATCAAAAACAAAAATCAATTACCTGTCTGATGGTGGGATCGAATGTCGGGTCCCATAGCACAGAGCGAGACGTTGTAGCCCTTTAGGCCACAATCACTTATCATTTAGTTACTTTTATTGCCGGTTCTGACGAAGCAAAACAGAGTATTCAATCGTTAAAAAAAATAAAAAAAAAAAAGCTCTTTGCTTACACAACAGGGTACGCATACTTCTATCGTGCCAACGCCAACTGACTCTGACATTATCGCCGCGTGTGTCACACTGCACAGCACGGACGCGCGCCCGTTTCCTTTACTCTACAGACGCAGGGATGAAATTGGACATTTGATTACCCGCTTCACGAAAGCTTCGCCTTCACATAAATTCCAAGATGCGCGTTGGACCTATGTATATCTTTTATCTTATTTCTTAAAGAGCAAAAAAAGTTAACGCCATCACACCTACTCTTATAGCTGCATGATGACAGATTTAACTCCATGTCAGCACGTCACGACTGACGTCGATGACGTCAGGCTCATCATTTCGACACCAAGCTTTAAAACTAAAGTATCTCGTAACTGTTTCCCCACCTTTCTAAAGGATTTCTATGTGTAATCCTTTTTATGCGGGAAAAAGCATGCGGAGGTCGTACAACTTCTAAGATACGCGTGAGTGCTTCTTTTAAGTAGACTCCCGGCTTCCAAACATCTTCCTAAGGAGAGCGAAGTGTAATGAGACCCACCCGAAACCGTTTAGAACTCGTTCTCTCGCCTCCGCCATTCCCGCATTTTTAAAGCCCGATGGCGCGCAGCCCCATTAAGTGACCGAAGGCGGGAACGATTGCGCGAACCCCACGCGCTCGTCACC
Source organism: Dermacentor silvarum (assembly GCF_013339745.2). Taxonomy (NCBI): domain Eukaryota; kingdom Metazoa; phylum Arthropoda; class Arachnida; order Ixodida; family Ixodidae; genus Dermacentor; species Dermacentor silvarum. The sequence goes on from NC_051157.2 coordinate 97,813,051, forward strand.
GAAACATGACAAAAACGGCGCAAAAACAAAACGCGTGCACGCGCGAGTCGAGGTATGAGAGCGAGCGAGCGAAGGAAGCGTGCCGAAGAAGCCAGGCAGGCAGCGGGGGGAAGGAAAGCGAAGTGGGTGGGGGGGGGAGCTGAACAACCGTAAAGCCGCCCCCCGCAGGCAGGCAGGCAAACGGGGGGGGAGAGACACGGCTGCTTACTACAGCGGGGTTCTTGGCGAGCGGGAGTACGGGGTGAGCGGGCGCGGTGGCGAAGTTGGGGAGGAGGAGTGAGAAAGGAGCGGACATTGCCGTCACCGGCGCGAGCGGTCGGAATCGAGGAGGGTGAGCGAGCGGCGCGGCGACCGACCGACCACGTTGCGTGTGTGTGTGTGCGTGCAAGCGGAGAAGACGTCAGGGGAGAAAAGAGCGGAATCGGTGGGGGTAGTCATAGTAGCGAAGTGGCGCAGCTCTCTCAACAGCCGCCCCGGCTCCTGCCGGGCTGGCTTGCGCGTGCGTGTCTGTGGGGGAGAGAGAGAGAGTGCGCATGTGTGTCCGTCGATAATAATAATACGGCCAGAGAGCAGACGCGCTGCGACCCTTCTTCATCTCTCGCTTCGTTCGAAAGGACCAAAAGACCGACATTGAGACGACGAGTATAGAAATAAAAATGCGCGGGGACAATGGGGAGAAGGTGGTGCTTGCTCACGAGCGTTCGGAGATGGAAAAAGCATTTGCCCGGGTTTGCCGCGATGCGAATGAGGGGGGAGGCGACGCCGGCGAAACGTAGCAGGCAACCGGCGAGGTACAGCAGACGACGCGCCGAGAGCCAGGACAGCTTACGAGAACTAAGTTAGCGGAGTGCGATGAAAGAAAGAAAGAACTCGATGCAGTTAATAACAAACACCTTCCGTCGGTAACGGAGAGAAAGCGGTTTCGCATCTTTCTTTCCTTGTCGCCTTTTCGGACGTCGCGACAGCCGAAAGTGATAAGTAAGCGTGTCTGTTTCACCGGCGGCGCGCTAAGAAGCCATTTAGTTGTTCTCCCCTGAATAGCCACCGCTTCCGGCCCATACATCAGCCGGCACTGCGTGGTTCGGCGAAACAAAAGAGGGAACGGGGGACCCTTTGACGAAGGCTGGTAGAAGGACCATGCAATATAGAAAGGAGCGGGGGAAAAGAAAATGAACATCGTAAGAAGTGGAATGGGCGCGTATCGCCACCATTTGTCGCCCTCTCGGCAGCTTTCAGGTTCGCCCGAGTCCCATCTATTTCGATAGGGGCTCAGGGCCAACTTGGTTTCGCTGCAGCACGTACGCGTCTCTAATGTAGTGAATGTTGGCGACAGTTAGTTTCTGTCTGGCAACCGCAGCAACGCCGAGTTCACTTGCGAGCGAGTCCGCAATCTAGCCGGTATTTTCATTCTATCAATCAATCGTTATAGGGCCTCTTAATAGTCTGCCTGCGCTTGTCTGCGGACAGCGGATGTGATCGAATAACCTCCTTTTATGTCGTAACCGGATATCGAGTACGCTTATCATATTCGTTACCGGTGCTCACAGTCGGAGAATATGGATTAAAAGCGTGTACCAGCAATGAAAATAAAATTCAAGCTCCACATTCTCCGCATACGTTGTCGACGGTTCCCTTGGACAGTTCCCTTAGACGTTACGTACCGACTTGTTACAGATTAAAGGCTTGCCATAACTGGCTTTAACGGACTCTGTATTTTTATTTAGTTTGGTGTTGGCTAAATCGTAACGTGGATTTGCTAGTTGAACGTGTTTGGAAATAAACGGCGCGATACACACGAGGGACAAAGAAGCAGACGCACAACAGTGTCCACGTCGTCTGCTTCTTTAATTATATCACGTCTGTTCCGCGTAATATATGTTTGCAAAGATAGTTATCGCCAGCTCATGCCCGTTTCATCTCCTTGCGCTTCGCATAGGTTTTATTTTTATTATTATTATTCACGGAAGAGCACATTTTGTTGCCGCTATACCAGTGGAAGACAACGCCCACATCTCTGGGATAATGTGGTCAGGTGCCAACTTGGCTCTTACCGAGAAGTACACCTCAATATACTAGATGCAAGTTTTGTGGTGTTGCATGGATCGCCATGGTGCTTGACTATTTCCTTCATCAACTGCTTTTCTTTTCTTTTTTCACTATTATTTGTGTTCAAGAAGATGTTGGTGGATGTAGACGGCACCGGGTGCTTCTCCTAACTGACAGATATGCACCAAACGATTCAAAATCTTCAAATAAAGGATAGAGAAAGGAGTATGGTGGCAACGGGGATCCAAAGTTACGTACCTCGTTGTTGCACCGTTCCGAACACAGCACTCGCGAACATGCGCGCATAAGCCACGGGAGCACCGCAATAAATACAAAAAAGAAGCACGAATGTTGGGGAAAATAAAAAAAAATTACTAAATAAGCAAACTAAAAATATTGCGCCCACAAATACAACGTTATGACGTCATCAACGTTACAATAACGAGATTTAGTAAAATTCGCTGCGATGTGTCACGATTTCTCTGGACCGCTGTCGCCTTCGTTCTTCTCCGACCAAAACGCGCTCGTTACCGTTAAGCGCGCGCCTTAAATTTATTCGACTAGGCACGGCAGCGCGCATCGGTTGTTGCTCAGTGCTTGTCATATCGATCGGCATAGTTCAAACCGTGCAATGCTTTGTAAACTGAAACCAGCGCAACTCGGAGAGCTGACGTCATCAACGCCGCAACTCTCTCTCTCTCTCTCTCTCTCTCCGTCTCCTGGCGCTCCAACAACCAGTAGCGCCGGACAGGGGGGCCAGAAGCTATAGTAAAGGCTTTCCCTCCCTCCTCTCTCTTTCTCTCGAAAGCGCGATGAAAACTGGGTAGTTCAAGTTCACGGAGGAAGGAAATACGGTATGTAGGACGGAGCATTACGTCTCGTATAACTATGCAGCCAAAGCATCAGCCAAAGCTACGAGACAGAGGTCTAGATGAACTGAGCGTCCAAATATTCCTCGAAAACTGGTGACAACAATATGAGTAAACCACTTCTTTACAGTTACACATGCACCGTACTTTATACCCATAATGAATATTTTGCGTAATTACTTCCGAGTGAATTTATTTTAAAAAATCTAGAAGGCAACGTATTGTACAAGGGGTCTTAGGAGGATATGCAGATTTACAGCAATGTAGCCTCCGTTGTTGTCTGTCGTGGAGTCGGCACCGATAGGTTAGCTACGGTAGAGCGGGCCCAGGTGGCAAGATTACTGCGAAGATTAACATCCACCCTCGGGCAGTGGTTCTGCTTTGCAGAGCGGGAACACTATAAAACCTACCGCTTGCTCTGACGTGACGATCACGTGATGGTAGCTTTTACCCTCGTAGCCTTTTCCTTCCTCCATATTAAAGTTGCCGGAGCGCATGAATCATGCGCACTCTTTCATTGAGCGAACATTAAAGAGAAAAATGATTTGGGCTGTACTAGAACATGCCTTGAAATACAGGGGGAAAAGAAAAGAAAATAACAGAAAGTCCCTCTTACCGTGAGTAGAGACTTGAAAAGCCATTAAAAAAAAGAAAAAAAAAACACGCAATAAAGAATGACTGGTGCCGACGCCGCCTTGAAGTTTCCGCGCCAGCACGCCGTGACGTCACGGATCTGTACTGCCTCTGCGCGTGCGCCGGTAGTTTTGTTTTAACAGCAAACATGGACTATGTCCTATTCTAAATGAGCCAATTAAAGGCTGAATTCAGAAAGTTTTAACTACTTTTACTGAGGCACCATGGGTAATAACTTGAACGCGATAGCGTTGTTGGACGCCGTTGACGCCGACACCGTATTTTCTGCGACATAGGGCCCGATCAAATTTTAGAAAGGCTTGGTTTTTAACATTACCCTCAATGTTGCATAGAACCAAAGTACATCGAAACACCATCAGAATTGGAGGACGCTTGAGCTTCGCCTTTAAGAGTGGAGCGCGATAGCATTCAAATATGCCTGGCTGCTCATCAGGCTTCTTTCTCGTACATTCAAATTACAATCTGACGCTATAACGTCTGTAGGTTGTGGTTAAATCGTGCTTTACGATTTTTCTGACGGATATTACTTTGAGAAATTCAATTTTTGTTCACTAACGTCTTGCGCCACGCAAAGGGCCCGCCCGGTCAGGGTCGTTCGCGATGACGTTGTTCGGCATGATTATTTCGGCGAGACGCCAATGCTGACGCCAACGCCGGATTTTCTGCGTTAAAGTGCGACATATATATATATATATATATATATATATATATATATATATATACTTCGGGATCCGTGACATCACATTGACTTAACCACACTGGGGTATCGGCGCGCGCGCGCACACAAACACACACGCACACACAAAAGAAAAAAGAACGGAGAAAAAAAAAGGGGGGGGGGGGGGACTTCGCACTCAATTTTGTATTTAGCAATCAACAGGGCTCAAATTTCACTACAAGGCGCTATTTCTTTATTTATTTTTTGCTATGTTCTAGCGTATCATCATTATCATCTTCTTTTTCCTCCTCATCCTATTTATGTCCACTTCGTCTTGCAGTGGACATAAATGTGATGATGATAATAATGATGATGACGACGACGACGACGACGACGACGATGATGATGATGATGATGATGATGATGTCGTATGAAGGGTTGGCTTCTGGTGTGACCTACCTCCATATTCTATAACAATCAATTTCATTTATCATTTTATTTATCATCCACCGTGCCGGGTACATGCATACACGTAACAGCGATCCACCGGCATCCTATTCAATGAGAAAGAGCACAAAGAATGTATAATGAAATAAATCGTTAGGAAATAAGTTTCCCAGTCAACGGTGGACGATTTCCCCGTAGCTGCGTAGGCTTTTAGAGAATTGGGCCACGTTGCTTTCTATGAGGCTGTTTCGTGACGTCAATATTCTGCTCCTTTGGGGATTCATAACTGAACGGTGTCGCAGGTGCTTGGGCAAGTTGGAGCGCGGTGTGGGTGAGTTGCCGAATGGAAATGAAGCAGCAGCAGCTGCTTTGTAGCGCCGCCTCCCCCCCTCCGTCCCGCCTCCCTGGTCTTTATAGCTCCCTCAACGACCTCTTCGCTGTGGTGTTGTTGAGAGCGAGTGGAAGATGCAGAAAAACTCGTACCGCCCGAGCTGCGAGAGGTCTTACCAAGTGCCGATACATTGGAGTGCTTCGGTATTTGAAAAAAGAGTACTAAGTTAAATTCGTTAAATCGCGGACGTTACTATACGAACTTGGAATATGGACAAAAGGGAACCGTTCCTTCCTAGAGGACACGAACAACGAATTTTCAGTCATGGAGAAGAGCAGAACAGAAAACAAAAAGAAGAAGAAAAAAGAACGAAGTTGGACGGTTTGCCGGTGTGCTTTGAGCAAGGATTGACACTGCTATAGCGAGTGTACACACGTCATCATTTGAGCGTTACTAGAGCAATAATAATAATAATAATAATAATAATAATAATAATAATAATAATAATAATAATAATAATAATAATAATAATAATAATAATAATAATAATAATAATAATAATAATAGTAAATTTAACAGTGCATGTAACAGTGGTGGTAGATAAAGAAACATCCACGCATTCTCCGTAGAAAAAGGGAAAGAAAGAAATAAAAGGGAAAAAGCCAATTAGGCATATCCTTTGTATTCTTTAATGATTTACTAGAATAGGCAGTTGCATGACAACGAAGACCGCATGACGACAGTGCCACTTGAGCAGAGGAACAACAACAACAGCAACATGGCGACGACTAAGCTTCGTGTATGCTGAAATCTAAGACAGCGAAAAGCCAAATATCGGCAAATTATTATAACTCTACTAATTAAACGACTACAGTGAAGCTTTGCAATCCTAATTTTCAGTCCTCCGACTTTCTCTATGCCGAATCTTGTCCCCGCGTCTCTCTCAGCCTGCCCACTATTGGCTTCTCTCTCTCACTTCCCCTCCCCACGTGTAGGGTAGCAAACTGAGCAAAGTCAAGTTAACCTCCCTGCCTTCCTCACCCCCCCCCCCCCCCTCCCGCTCGCTTCTCTATCTCTGTATACGGACTCTCAAACTCATTTAGCTAGGACATCACTGCTACTCTGCGCAGTAAAGGAAAAAGCTCTTCACGAGCGAAAGTTGCGATCTCGCGAGAGGTAATTCGAAAAAGAAAAAAAAAAAGGAAGAAGGAAAAAAGAAAAGAAAATGAAGTGAGGAAGCTCTGCGTTTATTGCCACTGAGGACAACTGTCAGGTTGTTTCTGTACCGCGGACACACGGCTATTTTTGGCGAGCCTTATCCGAGCAACAAAGCGGAGAGATAAGGGAAAGCGACGAGCCGAGGGCATCATTCGATCGTATAATTCCCGGAAATCCAGCTGCTTTCGCGTGCGTCGTCAGCTCTCGAGGCCTCATCTGTTGAGAGAAGGTTTCGTAAGACAGTCGGTGGACGCGGTCGATGCCGCGTGGATGTTTGGACAGGGATACAAGTCCGTCGGAGAGTATCCAAGGAGAGCTCGCTCTTCGATGTATTTGCTGCTTTGTGTGTGTGTCCGTGTGTGTGCGTGCGTGTGTGTGTGTGTGTGTGTTTCGCAAGATACTCGCTTTTGGTACTCGCAAGATACTCGCTTTCGAAAAAGAAAAGGGCACTATTGTGAAGATGTACTTATCGCCAACGGAGTTACTGCTGGGTAAGTTTATCGGGGTGATGAAATAATAAAATTTGCAGGTAGAAATTGGAATCAGCTAGCGCAAGACAGGGGTAACTGGAGATCGCAGGGAGAGGCCTTCGTCCTGCAGTGGACATAAGTATAGGCTGACGATTATGATGATGATGATGATGATTAAGTTCATCGGAAAAAAGTTGTCATAGATCGCAACAAAATGACGATGATGTAAGCTTTATTTTACTAGGGATGTCTCGTCAGCCTAAAGGGTAGAGGGATAGCGAGGTTGGGAAGTGAGGTGGGCCAGCCGTCGAGAGGTGCTCCGCTCTAGACCGTGCACTCCACAGCCGAAGGCGTAGAGTGTTCACAAAACACTGTCGGCTTCCGCCGAAGGACGGATCCACTCTTCGTAGCTATAGCCACTTGGGCTCGGTACATCCGCCGGGGGAGGACTCGAATTTCGGGCAATCTCACAACATTTGTGAAACTGTTGGTGCAGTCGTCGTGTTGCAACCAGGGTATCCTGTCTGTACAGGAGAAGCGTGCCACAGAGCGTTCCGATATTTTTTTTTTCTTTCTTGCTTTCTTTACGCGCACGCCAGCGAACCAGTACGTCCGGCGTTAGTGCCGGCCTTGTGCACTATCACTTGACAAGCTCTAGGCAGGCCCGTGAGCAGCGAGTCGTCCTTGAGTGTGTACCGTGTCAGGACTTTTAAGCTTTTAGCGCAGTAGAGAACCCTACCTTCCTTTTTGCTCGTTCTGAGCTGCGCTACAAGCTTAAAAGTCCTGACATACCAACTCAGCTAAACTGCTACGCTTTTGAGCGTGTCAGGAATTCGCGGAACTCTTGGCGTCTCATTCGTTGTTCGAAGCAGCTATTCGCTGCGTTGCCGTCATGGGACAACGAAGGTTGCTACATCGCTGAGGCGGTCGGAAGCTAAGTTCTCGCTCGCAGCTGCGTACGCCGTTTCCTTGTTTATGTTACACCACAGAGGCCGGAGACCCCACAGCACATGCGCGCCAACGCCGTGAGCCTTGCGCAGTCGCCTGCTGGTATCAGGGATTATTGTGCAAATGGGGTCGTTGAGAGGCACACCTATAGTACGCGAACCGCCGGTTATCTGTCTGTGTACTGCAGGTTAAAAACAACAAAGAAGGTGCCAGGATACATTTAACGCGTGTGACTTCAACACGCAACAGAAGCGACAAGCAATGTCAGATGGAAATCTGTACGTGCAACGTACACGACAGCTGAAAGAGAGAGAGAGAAAGCAAGTAGCAGGGAGATCAACCACGCTAGCGTACGGTTTGCTACCCTTCACCAAGGATAAGGGAAATGGGGAATAGAAAGAGGGAGAGAGGGAACACCGTATGCACGCAAGACAGATGAAGGCACCATCTCAGTGCTATAGGAGCTGCTCACAGACATACCTGAATGATGGGATGCAGGGCTCTTCAGTGTGATGGGTTATCACCTCATTTGGGAGAGCAATGTATTGTCGGGGTGAGAGACTTGCCTGCGCGTTCGCAGCTCAGCAGAACGAGGAGTGTTCCTCTTATGTGCCTATATATGGGGGTTTCGAATCAACGTTTGTTCTGGATGAGCTTGCAGTGCATTCTGCAACCAATCCTGATTGACGTTTTTCTTTTTTAAGTGTGTCAGTAGGAAACAGTAACGTCATGAGTGACGCCGGCTGCTTCTTCCTATTTAGCCAAGGGAGAACGACAGAGAGGTGGAGGTTATCTAGACTTATCCGAACAATGCATATTAAATATATGCTGGTTCAAAAACCTTACCCGCTACGCCGAAACGGGAGTCCTGCCCAAAGGTAGTGTGGCGGAAGTAGCGAAATTCTTCGTCGTGAACATTTTGTTGCGACATGGCGTGCCAGACGTCCTCATTACCGACAGAGGAACGACTTTTACAGCTGAGCTTACTCAAGCCGCGCTGCAATAACGCCAGACAATTCACCGGAGGGCAACTCCCTACCCCCCGCAGAAGAATGGTTTTCTTTTCGACCCATGTGTTTCATTAAACTCTGTTGCTAGTCCCCGCGTCTGTGGTTGCGCAATTTCTATCCTCTTTGTACGCGTCTTCGAAGGCTGGGTTTCTTCGTTTCTTCAAACTACACATACGGTTCGGACAACAAATAATCACACTTCGGAAAAAAAAGAACAACAAGAAGAAGGCAAACAAAAATAAAGTTAGAGCGCAGTCACTGGCAATTCACGTCCGTTTGAAATGCGTACAGTGTGATTAGATTCGTGGTGTTGCATACTCTTCCGAAAACTGTCACAGGCACCCCCGAGCACGCTTCCCTTCAGTGTTAATTCATTTAAGTACATCCGTTTAGATCTGAATTATAAGCGTGCGTTAATGTCTTTCTTTTCTTTCTGCCAGCGCCATCCACATTTTATAAGAAAAAAAAAAAAAAGATAAGAAAAGAATATGAGAGGCTGACGCCCGGCGATGCGCGCAAGCAACCGAAGCGTCTTAAGTTATGCAATATGTGACACGGGCGGACAGGGGAAAGATCTCATCGATTGCGCAATACACTTTTGTTTCGCGGCTGTCCCGCGCAGCAGAAATGAAATCGTCGAGCTGCCTCGCTTTAGCAGGAAGTATTATGCCGTTAGAATCATCTCACTGGCTCGTTCCTTATTTCCTTTGTTAATCCAAGAAATTCATTTGACTGGCTGGCCTCTATCCATCGCAGAAACACCGAGTCGCTTATATGCGAGAAATTGCATCGGTTTTTCGATCGACGCCCGCGTGGGTAATGAAGGATTTTAATGCGCTTGCATTAAAATCGGATTTAAGTGCGCATTTAATTGCATTTGCATTAAAACGGAAAGAAAGAGAAACCACAACTTGGGTTTCATCGCAAACTTCGCTAAGCATTGACAGCGATATCATCATCATCATCATCATCATCATCATCATCATCAGCCTATATTTATGTCCACTGCAGGACGAAGGCCTCTCCCTGCGATCTCCAATTACCCCTGTCTTGCGCTAGCTGATTCCAACTTGCGCCTGAAAATTTCCCAACTTCATCACCCCATCTAGTTTTCTGCCGTCCTCGACTGCGCCCGTGTTCACAAAAAGTTGGCGCAGTTTCACCTTAATGGCGAAGCATCAATTGAGATATCAAATTTGTAGAGAGCTATACGGAGTAATGATTGTAGCTTAATCAGCTGTGCAAACTTGGACATGCAGCAGCACCGGCAACACGCAGAACTGTTGTTGACGCCGTCGGCGTTTTGCCCGCGTTCGCACAAAATGCGTGCGGCGTTGGTGACTGTTGCCGGCATAGAGTTTCTAAATAAAAATATGAAACTCTATGGTTGCCGGAGCCTCTGATATAAATAGACACTGGGTGCCGCAGCTAAATGTCGCCTCTCCCCCCCCCCCCCCCCCCCGGCCTTTCGCGCGTCGGCAGAGGGCGCGTTTGCTCTACATATATGGTGATTGTAAAGGAGGAAAGAGACGCCTACTTCTGCAGCCTTTAAGGGAGCACGGCGCAGAACGCGTGTTTGTTCTCCGCCGTGCGTTCACTCCCCGTGAAAGCGCGCGTCCCTCGCGCCCTTTCACTCTCACATACAGCGTTCGGCGGCGCGCGGCGACGATTTCATCTCCATTGACGTCATACGGAACCTCACGGCGACGGCGACGCCGACGGCAGAAATCTGCTTTGGAGTGTCCATATAATTGCTATCGCAATAAAATATGTTCTTACGCTAGGACTGTTTGTAAAAGCAGGTTCCAGCCAATCACTGCGGTGTTGGACATATATTAGGGAATGCAACGGCAAACGGTTCGTGTACGAAAGAAAAGGTATTTCGAATCCGCAGCCACTGCTTCGGAGGACCACCGCGTTTAGCTCCTCGACAATTATCCGATCCACTTCACCTCGCTGGTGACGGGGGCCGAATTCACAAGTATTCGCAAAAACAGTTCTTACGCTAGAATAGTGCTGCCATCATCAAACACCGCTAGCATAGTCAGTACTATATACCTCGGAAGTATTGACAGTTTCTCCAGTTCATTTCTGCGTTCCGTACAAGCTACTCGCTTCGACAATCATCTTTGCTGGTGTTGTAGTTTTAAAGCAGCAGTAGGGTTCGCCTTCCTGGCGAACCCTCCGGGAATTTTCTAACCATGGCAGCTGGCTTGGATGCTGCAGCAGTCTTGCCGAGTAGCTCACATTTAAAAATGAAATAATAAAAATATTTGCTCGATGCTATGATCTAGCTTTCACAAATCTTCTTGGTCAGTAAAAAAAAAAAAAAAAAAGTGCTTGCGCTTGAGTTGTTCTTAAGAGTCCAGCCAATGTTGATGCTGGACATGCTATTAGAGAAGACGGCCGGGCAATTGCAAACAGCATTCACGAACGAGGAGCTTCGTGAATTCGGCCCCGTTGTCTTCGTGCATCACAACGGCGTAGCACAGTCGCTGTCTAGACTCGTGAGAGAACGCTGCTCATATAATTCGCACTTGGGCGATTTTTTTTTTTTTTCAATGAAGTGTGGTTTAAGCAAGTGCTTACTGCCCCCGTCCTTTTTGTTTTTGTATAGCATTGTGAAAAAAAGATGAAGAAATACTGATAGTCATTAACTGGACTACCAGTGCATTCCGCCACCGATTTTGAGAACGTATCTCTCGAAACGGGTGCTAACTATACAGGATTTCCACTTAAGTGGATGCTACTTCATTACTTCTCAGCTGAAATTCCGCACTTGGACTATGTGCCAGTAACGTGACATTGGAAAGATAATTGGTGAAAAACTTCAGTAATTAGCTAACGCCACTGTGCGATTCGTTGAGGAATATGTCCGCCTGTTCAAATACCGTGGCTGATGTGACAGAGTTGACCACGGTCGAGTGGTAAGTGCAAAATGTTTAACAGTTCAACAGGTATTCATGAAAAGCTCTTACACTCGAATTTTTTCGTAAGAGGAAAGTTGAGCCAACCGGGATGCTGGATATATTGTACTATATTAGCGATATGGTGACCAGCCATAGAGCACTGCACGGGCTCGGGCTTACCCGAAAGCCCGGACCCGGCCCGGCCAGTGGGCCGGGCCGGTAGGGCAGTTTCTTCACGGGCTTGGGCACGGCATGTGCTTTTTGACCTGGGCCCGGGCCGGGCTCGGGTTTTCTGACGCGGGCTCGGGCCGGGCTCGGACTTTCTGGTGGTGTGCATGTAACCTTCAGCGAGTTATCCTCGCAAGTCTCGACTCTGAAAAATATGTCTTTTTTGGTCTCCGGCCGGGTTCGGGCCGGGCTCGGGCCTAAGGTAAAGGGGTGGCGGGCCGGGCCGGGCCGGGCGGGTAACGTTGATTATTTTCGGGCCCGGGCCGGGCCCGGGTCTCGCCATAAAACTTTTGGTTGGGCTCGGTCGGGCAGCCCAACGTAAAAACGGGCCCGGCCCGGGCTCGGGCTGAAAAAATCGGCTCGTGCTGCGCTCTAACCAGCCAATGGCAAATGTTACTTACGCCCGAGAAGCTTTGCTTTTCCGGCCCCAGTTAATAGAAAAAAAAAAAAAAAAAAAACTCTGGCGTACTATAGCGTGGGTAACTTGGCCACAATCACTCAAATCAACAAAAACAAGAACAACAACAACTTTACTACCGGGTAAAACTGGCATTTGCAGCTTCGTGAGGGTCACGATATACACAAGTTCATCTCCACTTGCGTAACAGAAACTAATTAAATCACAACCCGCCCGCGTAGGCCCTGTGCGTTCTGCGGTGCCGTGCTGCCGAGAGCGAGGTTCCCGGCCTCGTTCCGATGAGGACGGAATGCAAGAACGCGCGCGCTATACCGTGCTTCGAGTGCATATTAAAGAATATCAGGTGGCCGAAACTAATCTGGGCCCTCGTATCCACCTAAAAACCTCTTTCGCTATATTTGTTCGTAACAGAAAATTCCAGCCAATCCCGCGATGCTGGACATGTTATTAGCGAAGACGCCTGGCCAGCGGCTAATATCAGTTACGAACAAAAATCTGTGTGAATTCGGCCCATGGAAACCCTCATTATATGCGGATTCTCTCATAGCTCGCGCGTGTTGCTTGGAGGCGTTAAACGCAGTACTGTAATTTGTTTCATTTTTCATTAAATCACAAGTACATCGCCAATTCCGTAAGATGCAAACAATACGGCACCAACCACACATTCCGTTTCTTTCGAGTATACCATTCACGTCATTGAGCACATCGAAGGAAACGTGTTTCTGGAAATTTTAAATCGTTGATTCGGATCCGTGAAGTCTCTGCAGCCACGAACCTCGTACAAATGTAACTGCCCAAAGTTAGCGCAATAACGAAACAGAAAGAATTCACTGAAACAGTATATACACTCCAAGACTGCTTTATTTTTCGGTTTTCACAATACAAGAGAAAACACGTCGAGCGATGCGTCATATATCACAGAGCATGCAGGGTTTCGCCATCGGCAAGCTATTCTGAAATTGGCGTGTCTATATGTGATGTCTTCAACACAGTACTCCATGGTCCCCTCTTTCGTCTGAATATTAATTCAATATTCCTAGCAAGCGACGGTGAAAAAAAAAGTAATAATAATAAATAAATAAAGTGAATATTAAAAACGAAAAAAAAAAGGAAATATAGAGAAGAACAAATTCAGACTTACGCTATACGTTGCAGAATCGAAACCCAGGCTCTTGTGAAGCCGAGTTCCGATACAAAAGACGGCTTAAGATTTTGCGTACGCAAATGCGCCTTCTGCGCAGCCAATGCACCGCTTCCCACTCGAGTTGTGTAGTTTCGGGTTCCTTGTGTACTTCTTCACACGGTCCGGCAGTTTGCGTACCCTAACTTTTGGGTACGCAAAAATCTAAAGCTCCGAGACTTCGGTGCCCGCTTCATTCCTTGGCCCATATTTACTAAAATGTTCTTACGCTAGAATATATTCGTAAGAGAGAAAAAAAAATATCAGCCAATCCAGATGCTGGACATATTATTAGCAAGGCCGGCCAGCCAATAGCAAAGATAACTTACGAAAGAAAAACTTTGTGAATTCAGTATCCTCCCGTTTCTGTGGAACACCTTCGCAGCTTTTCCGCACTTTCCACATCCTTGCGCGCAGCGCCGAATCAGAGGCCGATGAATTCGGGTTCTCCCAGTTCCCGTTCGTGAACTGCCCGTCGTGTCGCCAACATTCAGCGCCGGCCGATTGCACTGCGTTCGGGAGAGGCCCATCAACGAGGAATGCTACGCGGAAATGTTACGCTTGAAATGATCTGCGAAGCGTAGGCGTTCCATTTAACACTTTTCCAAAAAGCCACCCTCTAGCAGTTCGGAACGAAAAAGTGGCACTACGTCTATAGAATTTCTGCTAAGCGGACGTGACTTAACTATGCTGTTCGGCTTCACTTTTGCCATTTCAACATGCTTGCTAAAGCGAATAAATACGAAAGTTAATTGGCGAAATTTTGTTAATTAGCTGCTCAAGTAGGTAATTCCAGCCTCTTCTGAAAATCTGCACGAAAGCATAGACAGCCAGTCTCTCTCTCTCTCTCTCTCTCTCTATATATATATATATATATATATATATATATATATATATATATATATATATATAATCTACCAAAACCTTCTAGAGAGACCAGTTAAATATTTCGCATTCCGCGGCAAAAGATGCTCGTGGGCGAGCGATCAACCACACACAAATAGTAAATGAATTATGATGGGGTTTGACGACCCTAAGTCGACGAACGTGCCAGCTGCAGCGGACTACGTAAATGTGTTAACCGCGCTAATATGCGGCTAGCGCTGCGAGTGCGTTGGAGAGAAATCCTCACTCGATGCATACAGGGCGACCGTCGACCGTGTGACACTTCAACAAAGAGAGAGAGAGAGAGAGAGAGAGAGAGAAAAGAGAAAGAGAAAAAAGAAAACGGGCCCGGAGGAAAAGAGTTGCTTACCGATCCGGTACACGAACGAAAGTTTCTTTTCTTTCTTTCTTTTTTTTAACCTCCGCGTGATCGATACGTCGTGGTCTCTGGCTCCCGGAGATCTCACTCCAGATATTAATGGGACGACAAAAGGCGACCACGTGAGCGCCTTGAACGGCAAATGATGGAAGCGGCGCTACCATTTTCGCGAGCCACACAACCTACACCTGCCAAAACTCGGCGCAATGTACGCCGTGCACAAGCTATACACATTCAATACGCTTTTATGTACTTCGTCGCCATGGAGGTCGTGGGTTGGGCGCGCAGTCGAAGTTGGCGAGAACTGCGAAGAACGCCCGTGTGTTTGGATTATAATCGCAACAGCTCCGTGTATAAGCGAAAGATACGGGTCAAGCTCAGTCGGCCAGAGAAGAGACCTATAGGGGCATAAACAATAATTTTCTGCAAGCAGCCCAAAATGTCGCGCCACTCCAGAAATATAGTCCAGTGAGGCTGAAAGATTCCTTTATGGCCATTTTTCGAGTAAATAAATGTCGAAGGTAAAGGGCGTTCTTAAGTTATAGCGCCACTGATTGAAGTGGCAGCTGCGCGACGAATTCAGATATAAGGAACTCGGGATTAGGATCAGACAGGATAGCATTGAAAGTCGACTCTAACCGCCTCCCACGCAGCGTAATCGAACAACGCAGCCAAGCTGTCTCGAAATGCCCGGATTAGGATGATAAACGTAATGCCTGCCGCGAGACATATACACGGTGTTAATATTGCGCGTGCATCGTGTGGCTCGTCAAAACCTGTTCCTCCTTCCAGGAAATCGTAAGCCGCGTCTTCCTGCAAGTCACCCACTTATCCCCCCTCCCCCCCCCCCCTTTTTTTTTTTCCCCTGAGATCGTACCATTCTACCGCTAAAGCCTTTCAATGTACCCATGTGCGGACGAGCCCCCTGAACTATCTCTCTTCTCTTTTTCTTTACCTCCTACTCCCCCTATCCCCTACGACGCTGCGCCGTGCTCCCTTATGGGCTGCAGAATTAAGCGTCTCTTCCTTATGTATAATAAACACCTCCTCCTCCTCCTCAATGTTTATTTATTTTTTTTTTTGCAAAGTTATGCAACGTATGGATTATACAAATATATGGATCCAAACTAGTTTGATGCTAAGGATGCAGATGCTTCTCATGTATTTTCATCATTTTAGGATATTTTTTGCAAATAAACTCAATTTACTCAAATAAACTTAAAAAAAAAATCACAAAACGGGAGTGTGCTTCCGGGGGTGCACCCTCTGTCGGAGATTTCACGGAACGCGTTCTATTATATTTGTACAGCGGCCCTTATTTTTTTTTAAATTTATTTATTACTTTTTTTTGTGCTCCCGATCGCGATTATGGGTCAATATACAGAAAGCGGGAGAGAGCCATTCTGGGCGCATAGTAGTCGAAGCTTCGGCCGCTACGCCACGAAAACAAATTTACTTTTTCCGATTTCACTTTATGGCCCGTCTAACGAATATGATCTCTGGGTATCGGTAGATACTTCACTGAGACGAGGATCCATTTCCACAGTTCGTTCGCGGAGAATGCGGAACGCGATTCATCCGTTCGGTAAAGTGTATTGCGCGGCGTTCAGGTAGACGCGCTGGCAGCGCGCGGACGCCGGAAATACGCTTCATGCAGCTGCGACTGAACCAAAGACAATCGTTATTGGAAGGCATATAGGGACGCTACACATCATTAGGTACATCAATTTAGACGAATATCAACGCCCCATAAATGTCTGTTGTTTTAGCATTACGGACGAATGGCCGAGAATCGCATGATGGAGCAAAACCACAACCGTCCGAGTACTGAGGCGCCGTGTTCATACTTTCTCGCTCTTCCACCTTCCACAACTTTACTGTTTTGACAGAGCGGTCAAACCAGAAATACTTTACGCATGCTCCCGTTACGGTGGCGTACTCCTGCAACAATATTGTCGTCTACGCAAAAAAAAAAAAAAAAAAAAAAAAACTAAGGAAAAACAACGGAAAAACAACAAAAAAGTTAGCAATAAATTAATGAATCACAGTATAACTTCAAAATGTTTAAAAAGTTAAAAAGAATAAAAACAAGATAAAAAAAGACAAAGCAAAAACTCTGCTGCGGAACTGATCAGCGATTATGCTGCGAGCTCGAGGTGACTGGTTCGATACAGACCTTGGAGGCCACGTTATTCACGCGCGCGTTCTTTTTGTCTGTCCTGGATCTTCACATGGCTCGAATTAAAATGAGCTGTGCCCACGTTCGTTGTGACCACTTCTCGTCGCAATGAATGAATGAATGAATGAATGAATGAATGAATGAATGAATGAATGAATCAATCAATCAATCAATCAAATATAGCTAAGATAGAACGGCAAGCCACAAGGCCGATTACACAGTTTGGCCATGCCGCCTTTAAGGTTAAATGCAGATCAGCTATGAACAAACGGCTGAAAAAGAAAAAAAGGAACTTGAAAAAAAAAATAGAAACATCCGCGCTGTGCCTAAGAAAGAATGAAGACGAAGATTAAACACGCCGCGAGCAAACGGAGCCGCCAGCAGCGCTAGAAAGGCGATCGAGCTTGTAACGGCTTAGAGCGGCGGCACGCTGCCAGTCGTCACGGGAACTGCTCGTGCAAAGTTCCAACGACGCGACCGCCGCAAACCGAACTCACCGCGTCCAAGCGAACGCCTACCGATGCGAAGGCGCGCGAGCGCTGAACAGTCTAACGAAAAATATCTAAAACGGCAGAAAACAAACCGATGCTCTCGAAAAAAAAAAAAAAAAATCCCAGCTCTTCCCACGATGCCCAGAACATTACACGCAACACTCCAAAACTAAAAGCCAAGAACCACCGTTCCGTTCCGCACGTAAAACACACACGACACGAGCTGCTTCTCTTTCACAGGCCAGGATGAACGCGCGCCGTCACACACACGCACATACTCCTCCTCCTCGGTCGGTTAGTCGACGAGCTAAGATATCCGCTTTGTGTATCGTACGTAAGTACGTACGTATAGAGAACACCACTCTCTCAACACACACTGGACGAAAAATAATCGCGGGTGTCTTTGAGCACTGATCGAAACACACCGGTCGAATGTCAAGTTGGCGCGCGGAACGTCGAAGCAGAGAGGAGCGACTGGTGGAAACCATCACGCACACACACACCCGAACTAGCACACGGTCGAAACAACACAGTTTTTGCCTGCCCGCAAGACATGACTGGAGCCGCGTGCCCGCGCGATCCCTTTGAGAGTCGTCGAGTGGCGGCGGTTGCTTGCCGAAAGCCGAAAGCAAAGTTAGCGCCAAGCCGTGGGACAGCAAGCGCCATCTGTCGCCGGCCGGCGTCCCCGCGGATGTAAACAAACGCACGTGTAGCGGCCAGCTTTTTTTCTCACTCGGCGGAGGAGCACGCATTACTGCGGCAGGGGTCTTGATCCTTCCCACCTCTCTGCCTCGCGTCATCTTCTTTCTCGCCTTCGACGGAATCTCTCTCTCTCTCCATCTCGAACGCCTTCTCTCTCGGGCGTTCACTTTCTCCGCGGATTCGAACTTGCGTACAAAATTTCGTATCGCTTAAGGTGTGCCGAGAAAAGGCTCGAGACGGGGGCGAGACACGGATGGCCGCGAATGCGCATTTGGCCTCTCGCATGACGCGCGAGAACCCCCGTGCGAGTGTAACCTGTGTAAAACTTTGCTTCTCCCCTTAGTTCTCCGTTCGCCATCGTTCCTCGAGGCCGTGACGCGACATCTTCGAGTCGTTAGAAAGTGTAACACTATTAGGCAGATCAGCTTGGTGAGAATAAGTAAGAGCTCGGTGTTGCTAGCTTGAGAGCAAACGAGGTGGCGTAGACGCGATTCCGTCGTTAGACGTTCCGAGGTGCGTCTATTCCCACGTTTTGAATATCTGCGGACGGTGTTGTAGGTGTCCGGTAAGACCAACGCGATCGATACTTTTCTCTCCTTTTTCTTTCTTTCCCCCCCCCCCCTTTTTTTTTTAAGTTCATGCGAGAAATTATTTGGGTCTCGTGTGGACAACGGAGATAAGAGCCCGTTGTTACATCCCTAAACGAGAACTTGTCGGACTCCCTGCAGAGGTGCCTCTTAGCGGGAGGATCCGCTTCGATTTAGGCCACATAGGCTTCCGTAACGTGGGTGAATGTCTCATCACAGAGTGCGGGAATTGTTGCTCTTCCATCCTCGCCGGGCTGCGACTTCTGCCGTCGGGAATCGAACCCGGTACCAGGGAGAGGAAGGAGATACCCGAGGCGTGGATATATGAAATTCATCTCACTGCATATACAGTGACCCTTTGAACGCGTTGTCATCACTGCCGGTCTCTTTCCGGATAGTAGCTAAGTTTAAGATAGTAGCCAAGCGTGCCAAGTTTTCTTCGCTGCTGGGGCAGAGAGGGCCTTTCTCTGGCCGTGCGCTTCTCAGCGAAGGTACATCGCCTTCTCAGACCAATCGCGAAACTATACACGACCGGGTGTGTCAGCTCTCGTCGACAACTGTATGGAAGATTGAGCGGAAAGCATTTATGCGTACTCAATTACGAGACTAAATAAACACTCCGCAAAAGAGAGCATACACGCACACACACATACATACATACATGCATACATACACGCACACATACATACATACAATACATACATACATACATACATACATACATACATACATACATACATACATACATACATACATACATACATACATACATACATACATACATACATACATACATACATACATACATACATACATACATACATACATACATACATACATACATACATACATACATACATACATACATACATACATACATACATACATACATACATACATACATACATACATAC
The DNA here is from genome assembly GCF_013339745.2 of Dermacentor silvarum. NCBI lineage: Eukaryota > Metazoa > Arthropoda > Arachnida > Ixodida > Ixodidae > Dermacentor > Dermacentor silvarum. Next base: position 97,832,574 of record NC_051157.2, read on the forward strand.
ATACATACATACATACATACATACATACATACATACATACACATACATACATACATACATACATACATACATACATACATACATACATACATACATACATACACACACATACATACATACATACATACATACATACATACATACATACATACATACATACATACATACATACATACATACATACATACATACATACATACATACATACATACATACATACATACATACATACATACATACATACATACATACATACATACATACATACATACATACATACATACATACATACATACATACATACATACATACATACTACATACATACATACATACACGATCTTCTAAGCTACCCCATCCCCTCTCTACTTCTACCACGTGACCAGATTCCTACAATTTACACACATACACTCATTGTTTTACTTTGAGACTCCTAATGCTAACGCATTAAAAAACGGAAGAGTGACTCGGATACAGAGACACGTAGCTACCGTTTTGCGAGTTATCCTGCGTAAACCAAGGGACTCGTAAAGCTTCTGACATTACGTACCACTCCGCTTCATCTCGTTGTTGTTCTTCTGGAAAATGTATGTAGCTTAAGTATCACCTAATATACTCATATACACCATACAAGGGTGATGTCGATTTTTTTGTCACATGCGCCGATATTTATTATTATTATTATTATTATTATTATTATTATTATTATTATTATTATTATTATTATTATTATTATTATTATTATTATTATTATATATTATTATTATTATTATCATATTTTTTAGAAACAAAGAAACAAAGGACCTAATAAAGAAACGACAGAACATGAAAATGTCCAACTCAAGAGATCAGATAGAATTCGCTGAACTGTCAAAACTAATCAACAAGAAAAAAGTAAGGGATATTCGAAATTATAACGTGGGAAAGATTGAGGAAGCCATAAAATATGGACGCAGCATTAAATCAGTAAGAAGAAAGCTTGGCATAGGACAAGGCAAGATGTATGCACTGAAAGATAAGCATGGTAATATCATCAGCGATTTCGATGGAGTGAGGATCGACGGCGAATATCTCAGCAACCTTCGGTTTGCAGATGACATTGTCCTATTGAGCAACAATGGAGACGAATTACAACAAATGATTGAGGACCTTAATCGAGAAAGTGTAAGAATTGGGTTGAAGATGAATATGCAGAAGACAAAGATAATGTTCAATAGCCTGGCAAGGGAACAAGAATTCAGGATCGCCAGTCAGCCTCTAGAGTCTGTAAAGGAGTACGTTTATCTAGGTCAATTACTCACAGGGGACCCTGATCACGAGAAAGAAATTTACGGAAGAATAAAATTGGGTTGGAGTGCATACGGCAGGCATTACCAAATCCTGACTGGGAGCTTACCACTGTCGTTGAAAAGAAAAGTGTACAATCATTGCATTCTACCGGTGCTAACATATGGAGCAGAAACTTGGAGGTTAACAAAGAAGCTCGAGAACAAGTTAAGGACCGCACAAACAGCGATGGAACGAAAAATCTTAGGACTAACGTTAAGAGACAGGAAGAGAGCGGTGTGGATCAGAGAACAAACGGGGATAGCCGATATTCTAGTTGACATTAAGCGGAAGAAATGGAGCTGGGCAGGCCATGTAATGCGTAGGATGGATAACGGTGGACCATTAGGGTTACAGAATGGATACCAAGAAAAGGGAAGCGCTGTCGAGGTCGGCAGAAAACCAGATGGGATGATGAAGTTAGGAAATTTGCAGGCGCAAGTTGGAATACGCTAGCGCAAGACAGGGGTAATTGGAGATCGCAGGGAGAGGCCTTCGTCCTGCAGTGGACATAAAATATAGGCTGATGATGATGATGATGATGATGATGATGATGATGATTTTTTAAGATCGCGACACGGTCTCGAAAGAGCCCTGACATGAGATTTTTCAACTTGTCGTTCTTTCTCTTTTCTTCTTCATTTTCTTCTTTATATTTTTGTTGATTTAAATGAAGGATCAAATCATATGAACGCTTAAAAAATTACTGTTAGGCATCAGAACTCCCTAAACAAGTTGCTATTGTCACTTGATGCTTGTTTGACCCTTGATCCTATAGGATTCTACGAACCACTAATTTGAACCATAATTTGACACTATTTTCTACGAACCAGTTCCCGTATTCACACACAAATTATAAAAAAGAGAGAAAAAAAACCACTCTCACCCTAGAATTGTTTGTAGGAGCAGATTGCGGCCAATCCTTATAGTACTGGGCATATTATCAGCGACGAGAGCCAGCCCATGGCGAAGAACACTTACAAACGAAGAGCTTTGCGAATTCGGCCAGAATTTCGGAACCCAGGAGTGTACGCGTCATGACAACACGATAACTGCGGCTGTCACGCGCTAGCGCAGCCAGACGAGACGCGCGCAGCACTATATCATACTTTTTTTTATGAGCAAAACGTCATCGTACGTAGCCTTATTAATTGCTACACGACGTCATCTCCGTTTACCGCGACGCCATAAGATAATGTCGATCACGCCAGGTATAAAAAACAAACGTCAGTAACAATTTAAGTTTATTCAAAGTAGTGAACACTTCGAGGCTCACGAGATCGATGAGATTTTTTTTTTTACAATCCCTCTCACTCTCACACACTCTCTTGTATCTTTTTTATCAGTAGTTTCATTTCGGTTGTTAGCTGCCGCTGGCGGCTGTGTGTGTGGTGGGACAGTTTGCCTTCGGCCGTCGTACACACTACACATACTTAAGCAGCGGTCTCTCAAGCGAGCAACATGGGAATAAAGTTTTTGGAAGGAAGTTTCATTTCAACAGTGTTTAAGCAGCTACTGCGAAGAAAACATATTTTACAGACATTTACTAACGTTTCCGAAAGGCGCGATGTTACTTCACCCCATGCTGGCAATTTCTGCGCGTTAAAATTGATTGCTAACTATGCGCATGCGTCATAAATCACGTGAGCGAACTAAGAACACACGTAGCGCACAACCTTTAGTTAAACGCCGAAGACGACCGCGGCTGGTGAGATATTCGGGCCATTTAAAGGGTTCCTGAACCACGCCTCGGGCTTGGTAAGAAAATGATAGTCCGCGGATGGCATGCTGCTTTGAACACCTCGGGCCAAGTTTTGCACTCGTGCGCGACGCGTGGAGCTCGCGAGCGGAGCGCGAAGTCACCTTTCTCTCAAACCGCTCTCTTTTCAACAGGAGCCTGCCTTCTTACTCTCTTCTGGGCGCTGTATTTCGTAATAAAGCGGATTCCCATACGCGGCTGACCAATAGCTGCCAATAGCTGACGTCAATCAAGAAGGGTGTTTCGATCAGTGCGCTTCTTCCTACTGTTACTGTGTATATTTATTGACGAAGCTCAATAAACAGGCTGAACTGAGCAAAAATCTGCTTTCGAATTTCGATAATAAATTACGAACTTCCGGAAGGAGCCGACTGTCGTCTGCTCACGCTCGGCCGCGCGGCCGCCCGCGTAGGAATTAAACTTTGGCCGGCCTGCTTATCGGTGTCGCAACCATCGGGTCTCACTGATTTCGACTATAGTTTTGAACGCTCAACTAGCCTCTCGAACCACGAGAAACTTAAGGCCAGACCACACGCACGCTTGCCAGCGGGCGCTCACTTTGCAACAGGCTTATTGATAGCGCTTGGAAGTGCGCAAGTTGGATGTGGCTACTATCCGTCGGTCAAGCTGGTGAAGGACACAGCCGGTCCGCACCACGTAGCACGGCCACACGAGCGTATTAGCGCGAGCACACAATCAAGCTCTGTTGTGCACAAAGCAAACGCTGCGCATACGCACTACAGTTGCATGTCGATGCGGTCTGCTACGTAGCGTAGATGCCGCGACCGCCGCGGGGTGCCGCCACAAGTTCACTGGCTAAGCGCACTCCGGCTCGCTGAGGACAACCGCGTTTGGCTTAGGTTTGGCGCGTTGTAGGCGCCAAAATGGGAAGTGGCGTCGTCGTTAACATCCAAAACCAAATTTGCACTGCGCGCCACTCAGAAGGCGGAACGTTGTGGACACGCCCCACTCCACCGCAGCCTTCGCAGTGCGAGGCATTGAAGAAGGAGCGAGAGCACAGCGGAGGCCGTGTTTGATTGCCAATAACTCTCGCTTCTGCCGAACGCATTGAAGTACTTTTTTCGGCAAAGTATTTCTAAATTAGCCTATTTTCACTTCAAATGCATTCCTCCACTTCTATAAAAAGCGGTTCAGGGTCCCTTTAAGGGTGCAGGATATGTGTGGTCCGAATTAGGCACTACGACTATGTGACGTCAGTTGCGACTATGTGACGTCAGTGTGCACCTGTGCAGTCGTCATGCAGGTTAGAAGAAGAAACGGACATCAGAGTACGTGAGTGACGTAGTGAGACAGCGTCGCGTTTATAAAAAAAAATGTCACAGTTTCGCCCTAAGGGCGAAGCAATGAATGCGATAGCAACACAGCAATGTCATACGATGTAAGGTGAGCGGCTTTGGTAGCAATATGAATTGTAGTAAACATGAGCTGATTAAGTAAGCAGGTATGCTGCGGCGTTTTTAGTAGACCGACATGAAGAGAGACTCGATGACCACGAGAAGGCGCGTGTGAAACGGTGGTGTTGATGAGAAGCGCTTCCCGTGGGCAGCGCGTGCGAAGGGACACACCTGTAGCGCTGCACTGCCGATCCGGGCAGCATTGCATGTGTAGCGTGCGTTGGAAAATGTGGCCCGACTATAATAACTGAATGAACAAGCGTGGTGTGAGCGCGCACAAACAAACACGAATAGATCACACTGAATGACTGCAGACAACGACTGTCAAAACGCTGGCAGCAAGCATACGCCGCAGCGGGCGAAGGTACGTGCGGTCTATCGCTTCAACGGAAACTGAGCGGCGAATGCACGGCGGGCTCCGACCACCGGCACTAAGCTTCTCGATGGCGGACATGAATACCGTCTAAAGCGCCAGCTCTCACGATGCAGATTAGTAAGATCTTCCTCGACGCTTAGTAAACTGATTCGCCGCAACTCTCTAAAGGGGGGGGGGGGGGGGGGGGGGGGAGAGAATAACGACGTGTAAACAGGAACAGCAACGAACCTAAAAGGTGTATGCGTGTGTACGCATGTCCAACATGGGTGCACATGCGCGCATGGATTCCCTGGTTCCTCATCCTCCGTCCGTGTCGCGGTATAGCGCATGCTAACATCGATTTTCGAAGGATTCACGTAAGGCAGGCGAACAGAAAGAGCAGGCTGAGAGTTTGCATATAGTTAGGTGCAGCATGTGCGGATACTGGTGAGTCATTGAATGTGCGTCTCGTAGAACCCCAAACTGTTAAGGACTTGCCAAGGTTTCAAGGAACCTTGGTGGAGCTGCTGGTGGGCATCGAGGCAGCTCGCGGAGAGCCTTCTCCAAAGTGCTTATTTATTTATTTATTTATTTATTTATTTATTTATTTATTTATTTATTTATTATTTATTTATCTATCTATCTATCTATCTATCTATCTATCTATCTATCTATCTATCTATCTATCTATCTATCTATCTATCTATCTATCTATCTATCTATCTATCTATCTATCTATCATTTCAAAGACCGAAGGCACGGCAGGATGAAAGAGCGGGGTGAGCAAGTAAAACATAAATAGCAAAATTTGCCAGAAATACAAGGGATAAGGAGAAGGTATGTCCGTGCGTGCGCCAGCGATGGAAACAGAAAGGCGGCATCAGTCACGAATAGTGCTTATGGCATAACAAAATTGTTATACAGGCCATGATGACAATCGAACTTTGCAACTGTTATATGACCGATATGAATACTAAATAGGGCAAGTTATAAAAAGAAATAAGAAAACTTCTTTCATTTAATACAGGACTAAAATAATAAACCTTGTTAAAAATAACGTCTTGTTATGCAAGATGGTAGTATTTGTAAATAAATAGATAAATAAATAAAATATTCTGAAGGAGGCAAAGGCTAGCGCACTGGATGCAAGGTCAAGCAAATGAAGAGTTTTATTATTATTTTTTTATCGACGTGACGCGAGCATGACGAGATTAATTTGCCAATACGTAGCGAGCTGCGTGGATTTATAAGGGTCTTCGTGATGATGATCGATTGATGTGGTTTAATGACCCAAGGCGACGCTGCGGCTGTGAAAGACGCCGTAATGGAGGTCTCCGCATTAAAGGGAACTGAACCTACGGCCTCGCTGTCAGCGACAGAACGCCGTAACCACTTAACCGCCGCGGTTGGTAATACGAGGGCCTTCGTGGCGAATATCTGCAGACTCGAATGACATCTGCAAATTACGCAGCATCAGATATGAATAATGTATTGGAAAGTACTTGCGAAACGGTTCGCTCTAAGTAAACGCTTCGCATCGTTAGTATACATAAATAGGAAATGACAAAGGTCTGCTCATGTTCTCTCTCTTTTTTTTTTTTTGAGCTAAACCGGGTGTTTTATTTTTTTTAAGCTACACAGAATTTAAAAAAAATGACCTATGGCACAATTTGCTGTCTTAGAATTGGATTACTTGACGAAGCGGATACATTATTTGCACGAGAAATCTAAATACATGGTCGACTGTTTAACCAAACCTCACTAATTAAATTTTAAAATAATTAAATTTTAAAATGATTGATTTACGGCACAAATTACAACGTACGAATTGCAGTCAAAACTTGCAAAGGCACTTATAACGAATTCTCAAGATGACACCAGTTTCGAGATATTCATTTCAAAAGTGCGTGACGAAACCCATAGGCGTTCCAGATATTTTTGTGCTTCAATGCATAAAGCTGCATTTTATTAAAAAATAAGTGGAACAACAGCGCATTTTTTTTATCGCAAGTTGGCCGGCGCATGCCTGGAGACCAAAGAAGCACTCTCATTAGACTAAGGCTAATTAACCTCGACTTCAATGAAGTTCCTAGAATTTAGGAGAGAAAGCGGGATTCTATCGAGTGCAGCAAGCATAATTTCGATTTAGGGACTCAATTTACGAAAAATTCCAAAAATCAGTAAGCTTAAGAAAATACAAAAGTACGAAGTTTACGAATCCATAGCTACGCACCAAAAAGACAGATATCGCAGTTATGCAAATTGCAACTATTGGAGCACGCGAAGCAGACAAACGTAATGCATTATAGTTTGCAGCTTACACGAACATGTTAGAAATGTTTACGAGTGTATTGCAAAACTCCGACGCGCAAATTAGTGGCACATTTAAGAGCAGCGTATAATACATGATGTTTGCCCATTTAAGATGTTCCAGTAGGTGCAGCTTACAGAATTGTCATATGGCTGTTTATTGTCAGGTTAGAGAGTCGTTACATTAATGCATATAGTTTTCTTTTTTTTCAATTTTTCGATTTTCGACAATATCTTTATATAATGAAGTTAATGAAAAGTCGACTCCGTAAAGCCGCCAATTTAAAATTTTCCTTGTAAGTGCGGTGCGACAAACTTCATCAAATTTTGTTGCATTTGTTGCCGAGCAAGCCGATTTCTCCAATTTCCATGTATTTACTACGCACACTGTCGAGGTAATTAGCTCACTAAACAAAGACTCCTCCGCGAGTGTGTTCACAATAACTGCTTGTTTATTATCAAATCAAAACTTTATTTGCCTCTTCCCTCAGCTTAATTGTTGGCTACTGGCTGCTGCTGGTGTTGCCATTATATACAACTTGGACCACAGTTACGAATCACTTCGAAATTATTACTATAGTGGGTCTACTTGATTTCTGATGTCCGCATGAGCTAGTCGCTTACTTTCCCAACATTCTTCGATGATTGATACGACAAAATATTTCATTCAGTCCCGATGCTCTAAAAAACGAAAAACGAGAAAAAAAAAGAAAAACTCTAATGCTTATAGGGCAGCTTGAGCCGACATCGGCTGTGAGCAGAGTCCAAGAATTCTCTTTTCCGTAAGAGGATGGTTGTCAAGCTAATTAATGTCCAACGTGGTGCGGAGTGATTTTACTTGTGGCTCTGCGACGAGGGGACAATGACACAGAATTAGGATTCGCAATCGTCACTTTGAACCCTTCACGTGAGTTCCTTCTTCTAATAAGCTCCCACACCGGCGGCACGAGCCCCCCGTTTTCAGTACTTTTGGAGCAATCGTGGCGGCTCTTCTACTTAGGATATAAAGTTGACGTATATACCATAACGAAGCTTAATTCTTGTAGATTCCAACTATTTATAATATAAAGAAATTGATTAACGTGATTTAGAAATAAGTATTCAAGAACATGCATGAGATACGTGGTTTTTCCGAACTGTGTCGCAGTTGTGACCATATTTAGAAGAAACTACCGCATTTACTGCATTGCGGCTTGCTCTGCAGCTTTAGCACACATTTATCTATTTCCTAAACGCAGCAAAATAATGTTGAATTTTTACTTTTTGGATAATTGGCTTTTGAAGATTGCCAAATATCGCAAACTTCTGTTGTAAACAGCCCGGCAACTACACGCTCAAGGAAGCTAAATTTTGGATAAATTAGAGTTCAAGGAATTTCCATTTAGGACGCAAAATTTCATTCATGTACCTTTATTAGTTTTAAACCGCAGCTTCGTTGCTTTAGTACCTTCCCGCAAAAATGGGCAAAAGTAGAACCAGAATTCTAAATATTGCTCAATTTTGGTCACATTATTAGGAAAACTAATAAAGGTACATAAATGAAATTTTGCGTCCTAAATGGAAATTCCTTGAACTCTATCCAAAATATAGCTTCCACCTTAAGCTACATATGCAAAACGTAATACGCTTGCACGCGTCGACCGGAAAAGCGGGAGAGAGTGATTTTTTAGAACTTACCCACAGAAAAAAGCCAGTGTGATTAACAGTGATCGAACAAGACATGTCGCTTTGAGTCAACGCTTCGACAAAGGGTACTTGTCTACGTCAGGGCAGCAAGTGTAGCGTTTGCGTACCCGTATAGCTCACTACCCCCCCCCCCCCTTTCCCCCAGAGGGACCACAGGGACCATGGCCTTATGGTCGCTACGGTACACCGCCATAGGGTGTACGGCAAAGGTTGGTACGTTCTTCATAAACACGTCACCAACGCCGCGCGCGTTCGGCGCGAACGCGGGCAAAACGCCGACGCCGTCGACAACAGTTCTGCTCGTTGTTTGTGTGACCGCACACAACCGCTGTCAAAACGTTGGCGTGAGCAATCGCACCAGCAGCAGCGGGCGAAGGTTCATGCGGTCTATCGCTTCAACGGAATACTGAGCGGCGAAAGCACAGCGCATACAAAGGTAGGAGCCGTGTTGCAGGTCGCTTTCAAAATGAGATAGAGAAGAGATTATAGTTGGAAAGGGTGAAAGATTGGGTTAAAGTGCAGCGCGATAACTGTCTCTCAATAGAGGACACCTCGACCGCGCTGCACAGGGGGATGGGGACTGAAAGATAAGAGCCACCGCTCCTCTTCCACTGGGAAGTCGCGTTCGCTCTCCGCCGTGCGTTCGCTCAACGTGAAAGCGCGCGTCCCTCGCACTCGCGCGCTTTCGCTCGAACATACAGCATACGGCCAATGAGTTTTATTGCGATAGCAATTATATGGACACTCAAAAGCAGATTTCTGCCGTCGGCGTCGGCGTCGCCGTGAGGTTCCGTATGACGTCAATGGAGATGAAATCGTCGCCGCACGCCGAACGCTGTATGTGCGAGTGAAAGGGCGCGAGGGGCGCGCGCTTTCACGGGGAGTGAACGCACGGCGGAGAACAAACGCGCGTTCTGCGCCGTGCTCGCGTAAGGGCTGCAGAAGTAGGCGTCTCTTTCCTCCTTTACAATCACCATATATGTAGAGCAAACGCGCCTTCTTCCGACGCGCGAGAGGCCGTGGGGGAGGGGGGGGAGAGGGAGGGAAGGGAGGCGACGTTTAGCTGCGGCACCAAGTGCCTATTTATATCAGAGGCTCCGGCAACAGTCACCAACGCAGCACGCATTTTGAGCGAACGCGGGCAAAACGCCGACGGCGTCGACAACAGTTCTGCGTGTTGCCGGTGCTGCTGCATCTCCAAGTTTATACAGCTTATAAAGCTAATATCATTACTCCGTATAGCTCTCTACAAATTTGCTATCGCAATTGATGCTTCGCCTTTCAGGTGAAACTGCGACAACTTTTTTTTCTACATCCGGACGCAATCATCGAAGAGTGAGCCCTTAACAGCTTCGCTGTAAAATAAAAAAAAAAAAAAAAAAGAATTTAGCGGTGCATCCATCCTTTGGAGATGATTGGCACCGTTAATGCTGTTATCAATATTTCACGTGATGGCTGGGTAATTAATGATTGGGGATATATTTTATGTATTACGATGATTATTACGATGATTATAATAATGGAAGTAACGAGAGAGAGACAGAGTTGTGTTATGTACAAGCGCAGAGTGTTTATTAAATAGCTTCATGAGGCACGTGACGAGGTCCATTTTCCCCACTTCAGTTTTTTTTTTTTTTTCATTGAACTTCAGCACATGCTCATTGATTCAAGTTGACGTGAAATAGGTTAGGGACAGACAGGCATAGATATACCGGGGAAACTGTGAAGTATCTTAAGAATTCTAACCGCCGTAAAGACATCTGGTATCATATCCTGCCCGAAAGCAGAAAGAAGTGCTTATTGCCACAGACAGTGCAACCTAGCTGTCTTGCTCAAGGCGAACTCCTTACCTTGTTCCTCTTCCTACAACCGGTCAAAACGCTCTCGGCAAGATGTCTTCGAAAGCGTTCGAGCCTGAATGCGCGGGTAGCAAAGAAATATAATGAATGAATCGACAAATTAGTTGAATAGCCAATTGAGCAGCCCTTGGGCAATCAGACACCCCATGATACAGAGCTGCGGAATAATTTTTATCATGTGGAGTTGTTCGCGGGATCACGGAAATCGAATTCGCGACATTGCGTTCAGAAGCAGAACGCCAAGGAGTTGGGTGCTTGTTGTCATTACCCCTCCCCCCATTTAAAAAAATATTTATTGCTTACTTGATCGTTCCTCTAAGATTGACAGTTGCCAACAGTGGGGTTGGCCTAGACACCGTGTTATACAAACGAACAAACAAACAAACAAATTTAAAAGAATGAAAGAGCAACATTTATAATGAACACTTTCTATTCATAAAAAAATAACCTAGTAATGTAAAGCAGCAAAATGTATGGTCTCGACAAGAAAAAACTGTTTTTTTATGAAATGAGTTCAACAATTTCTCCGGCTTGAGTTGATTTATTGGGACAATAGAGGACGCCACCATCTTGATTCGTAATAACGTATTGCGGTACATCAGTGAGGCGAGGTGACAGCGCTGCGCGCGCCTTTTATTGCGATAGCAATTATATGGACACTTCCACCGGATTTCTGCCGTCGGCGTCGCCGTCGCCGCGAGGTTCCGTATAAAGTCCAAGGGCGATAAAATCGTCGCCGCGCGCCGTATGCGCGAGCGAAAGCGCGCGGGGGACGCGCGCTATCACGGAGAGCGAACGCACGGTGGAAAGCAAACGTGACCGACGCGCGAAAGGCCGTGGGGGTAGGGGGGGGGGGAGGGAGGCGGGGCGACGCTGTGCTCCGGCACCAAAGGCGTATCTTGCAACCGGGCGTAAGGTAAACTTACCACTCAATCTCCCACGCGAAAGTAAAAAAGCGGGAAGGCAGCGCGGGAGGAAGGGGGGGGGGGGGGGCACAGCTTCTACTCTGCCAACAACTGCGCTCGTACTTTGCCCGGCTGTGGCGATCGCCCGCACCGTCTCTTATCTCCACACAGCTCTGACCTTCGTATGCGCTGTGCATTCGCCGCTCAGTTTCCGTCGAATCGATAGACCGCACGAACCTTCGCCCGCTGCGGCGGCTGCGCTTGCTGCCAGCGTTTTGACAGCCGTTGTCTGCGGTCATTCAGTGTGATCTATTCATGTTTGCTTGTGCGCGCTGACACCACGCCTGTTAATTCAGTTAGTAAGCGAATGTGTCCAAGTTTATGCAGCCGATAAAACTACTATCCCTACTCCGAATAGCTCTCTACTAATTTGCTATCACAATTGATGCTTCGCCTTTCGGGCGAAACTGCGACATTTTTTGTGGTGCCGGACTTTAGCTCACGTACAGATGTGTTTATAAGGAGCTGTCGCTGGATATGACCCTCCAATTTGTAGGCCGGCAGCTAGGCTGCTGCCCAGTCCCTCGCCAAGCAATACAGACCATACTTCTCGAACGGCTTATACTTAATTCCCGGGCTGCGTCAGAGAAAAATCGATATTAGAAAATAAAACGTGCATTTGCCGGCGAGCGATGTATATTATATGCAAGTGTTCGTTCCACTTGGCCCCTGTTTTCGACAAGATGATGGTTTGTATACGTTTCAATGCCTTTCGATACAAAGAGAGCGGCAAGATGATCGAGGGCAGAATTCGTAAAGCTTTCCGTTCGTAAGATTGCGCTTAGCCGCGAGCGCATAAACCTGGCGTGCCGTCTGCAGACCCGCAGCACACACAACCTATAGCGCGTGGAGGAAACAGTTTCCAGGAGTGCAAGCTGGCGATATTGCGTGAGCAAATTCAACCGCTCGTCTCGAGGCATATGTGTCAACCTTCTGACCCGAGCGGGCACAGGCGTGCTATAGATGTAGAAGTTAGAACGTATAGGCGCGCATGCGCGTCACACAACTGCGCATGCATCCGTGGCCAGAGCAGACGAATAGGGCTAAATCACACGTTAGTGCAAGCACGCGTCATTTGTCATTCAAAACATGGTACCATTATCGCGGCCTCCATAGCGGACGTTGTGAGCACATTTCAGTTGCACACTCAGAGTGCCGTATGGCGCCTCCTGGCCAGCGCTGGTTCCCTCTCTTTAGTTCCCTTTAGGTTTGATTTCTACATTTTCTTTCTTTATTTTCCGCTCTGCTACCCTCTCACGAAAACTCCCGGGGATTCGATGAGCGTCTCAGTCCCACGAGAGGCCTCTCGCAACCATGCCGGCGGCGGCTTGGAGACGCTCATTACGGCTCATTGCGCGGGCTTGCGCGTCGTCAGGCGAGCTGTGACGCCCGAGGTGAGATCGATATACGGCCTGCCTCTCACGCCTCGATCGCGGCCGCCTGCGCAGGTGGCCGCGGGAATCCACTAGCTACCGCGTCTACGGAAAGCGGAGAACGGAGATGGCTACGCACACCACTTGATGCCTGGAATGATGGACCACAGGACGTATCGGTCCCACTTTTTATGGAAATATGGCTGCGCAGTAACGGTGGTACGATTTTCTGCGCAGCTACGTTTCTGAACCTCGTTAGAACATTTATTTTACCCGTTTCATTCCGTATTCATCAACAACGTGGTTAAAGCGGTCGCTTACTTCCTCTTCCTTTACCGCCATGTCTCGTTATTTGTTTCGTCTTTCTTCAAACCACCATACAACGATAAATGGAGACTATTTTGAGCAAGATTTATTTCTTGCAGTAAAAAACACAGGAAAAGCCCAGGCCCATTTCTGCTACCCTATTTGTTCAGCGAAGGAACTTTCCATACACACAGCTACCGACAATATATTATCCCTTTGGTAATTAAGCGCATACATCGTACAGCGCTACAGTAAATCAGAAATGCGTATCCTTTGAGGCTTTCTCTTATTTGAGAATTGTTTGAAAATGGTCAGCCCTGAAAGATGCTGCTGCTACGAAGGGTGCTTAGAAAACACAACGAAAAAAAAAAAACGCATACAAAACATACAACATATGTACGTGCACATGCTGCTCGTATAGTGCGCTACAAAGTGCATACAGACTATTTCTGATCATTTTATACAGGCATTCACGAGGAACAAGAAGCAGGCAATGAGGCCATGTAATGCTATCCTTGATGAAAATGACCTATATATGTGGACAGCGATAGACATATTAGTCCCACTTTTATTGTCTTCTATATGCAAAATACTTGTCAGCTTTCAGAGTAAAATTTTTGTGAACAATGTTTCGTCATGCACGAACGCCCTCGCAATGCTTCAAACACATTAATTGCGATCCGCTCTCTTAATTGTTGTGTTCATCCATTTTTCTTATTATTGTTTGCAATACTGCCACTCTAAATTGAGAGCATAGCCGGTGGGCAATAGAAAGGATTACATAGGGATAACCGCGCCTTAAAGAAAAATGAATCGATATCTTGAAAACACACACAAACGAAAAACTAAGCGCATCCGTCGGGTATAAGATAAAGCAATAAATGTTCTCTGCAAGGAACATAAACATCGTAAAAGTTTAACAGTGTACGATCATGCGCATTGTATACACACCAGAAAACACAACAAAACAAGAAAAGAACACGCAATTAATCGAGAGAAAAGAAAAGAAGAAACTTGACAGAGCATTTGAAGCAAAGATTAAAGACAAAAACATTTCGAAAGCATGCACATCTCATGCATGCAGACCTTTATTTGACAGATAAATGTAGGGCATGCGATTCCAGAGCCACCCTGGGACACATGCTATGGGAATGATCGAGTTTAAACGACGTAATACACAGAAACCACGAGGAGACAGTCTCGAACGGCAGGGCGCGCTGGGAGGCGGCTCTGCTAAGCTCCGCATTAGAAGATCAACTCTTGGCCATCCAGCGAGCCGAGGAAGCCGCCCGAGCCCAAGGGCTCGCGGTCGAAGCCTAGGCCGGGGCTAAGGCCCGCCCCGAATTAGCTTCGCAGGACCCTCAATAAAGTTGTTCAATCAATCAATTTCGAAAGCATGTGCGCTGTGCACAACAAATGAAGCGCAATTAACCACTGAAAAAAATTATTACAACGAGTTTGCAAAGCAATGACAATCAAGGCAGTATCAATCATGCGCAATGCGCAAGCACCAGCAAATAATACTGAAAAAAAAAAAAAAGCGAAGCGAAGCGAAGCCCAACCAGGCACAAGGTTGCAATCAGTTACAAAAATTGAATTGGAATAAATGAATAAGCAAGTGATAGTAGAAAAACGAAGTGATGTGGCAGTATAGCATAAGCCATCTCTCTCGCCAAGAAAGCATTCAGCGCCCACCACCCACAAGTATTAGGATAAGGAAATACATTTCTATAAGTGCAATAATCTAAGAAAACAGGGCTAGCGTCCGAACGAGTGTGTGTGTGCGATAATGACGATGGCATTACAGGTTAAGTGCAGTTTCTAAATTTTCGGTGAAAGAAAACAGTGTTTCGGCGTCCGTGACACTGTATTTAACCAATACCATTCGCATATCGTACGTGAAAAAAAAAAAAAAAATGCCCGGGCGAGTCGTTATTGAAAGAGTATTCTTTTAGTGTGTACGTATGTTTATGACGAGTCGGGCGCAACTGTGAAAATGCGACAAATATGGCGCATGTCGATATACATGCGTCTCTGCAGTAACTCGCATTTGAGACGTGCCTGCTTTGCCCTTGTGGATAGTGTCCTAATGCCAGAAGAAGCCAGAGGCTTAGTGGGAGAGTCCGTGCGTTTATACTTGTTATACACAAATCCGTCCGAACCCATTTCAGTGGTAGTTGCAGTGTTAATCTTTTTTTGCTGAGTCATTGTCATTTTTGCTGAGTCATGGTCATGACTATGACTTCTACCAGCATCCTTTAGTGTTTCCTTCACTTATAGTGCCCATGTCGGAACCCATTTCAGTGGTTATTGAGACAGACAGACAGACAAAGAACTTTAATGAAGGTCCTAAGAAGCTCCGTTGCCCCCTCTCAGGGAGGCGACGAAGCCGCGGGCCGCACCCACGTCGGGACGGGGAGACTTAGGGGAGACCGAGCTCCAGCGCCGCATCGTGGGCTCTCTGGACAGCCCAAAATTGGCGTGACTGGTCGGAGCTCCGAAGAGCAGAGCTCCACTCCTCTGCAGTGCATCGATGCGGGCCCCTCTGTAACGAGGGGCATCCCAGAGCATGTGGTCTAAAGTGATACGTTGTCCGCAGCTAGGGCAGTCTAGACTAAAGCAGTCTGGATTGATGTAGTGAAATAAATGCAGGCTGGGATATGATCCCGTCTGAAGCATGCGTAGTGTGACAGCTTGAGGTCTGGTTAGTGTGCCGTGTGGGGGAGGGTATAGTCTCCTACCAAGGTAGTAGAATTTGGTAACCTCGTTGAAGGTGGAGAGAGTGTCACGGAACTCGACGAGCCTAGAATCGACGGAGCCTCGACTTGCAGTGGCGTCAGCGCGGAGGGTTAGTTCGCGCGCTTGGACGTATGCGATGTCATTGAGGTTGGGGAGGGAGTCGAGTTGGGGTTCGAGATGGGCCGGGAACTACGTGATTGTATGTGGCTGGATGACTTTGCCTTTGAGAATTCGATGAGCTTCCTCCGCGATGGTATCAGAGGCAAATGCCCGAACCGCCGCCCTTGAGTCAGTAAATATTTCAGCTCTCTCATCGTCGAGAAGTGCCAGAGCGATCGCAGCCTGCTCTGCCCTAGCCGAGGTGCTGTCTCTGATGGAGGCCGCACAAGTGAAGTGTCCGTCGTGATTGACTACCGTTGCGACGAAGTCTGATGTGCGGTCGTACTGGGCCGCGTCAACGAAAGTGACCGTGTGAGGCGAGGCTTTTATCCTCCGGAGCAATGCCACAGCCCTAGCTTCGCGCCTGCTTGCATTGTGTTGTGGATGCACGTTTTTGGGAAAAAGAGCAACCATAATGTTGTCCCGTAGGTAATCTGACATTTCACATGTGCGTTCCATCGCTACAGTGGAGCCGATTCCTAAGACCGCGAGAATCTCCCTCCCCGCAGGGGTGCTAGAGAGTCGTGATACTTGAGCGGTTTCCTGAGCTTCGATGATTTCGTCGAGTGTATTATGTACACCTAGTTGAAGAAGGCGGTCTGTGCTGGCGTTTATTGGTACTCCTATCACTTTTTTGATGCTTTTACGGATGAGCGTGTCCAGCTTGTGCCTTTCAGAAGCGTACCACTTGTGCATTGCAGCCACGTAAATTATGTGACTCATGAAGAATGCGTGGAATAGCCGTAGGAGATTGTCCTCCTTTAGACCGCTCCTCTTGTTGGAGATTATATTTATTAATCAAATCATGCACTCCTATTGGTCGTGATTTTCGTGAGCGTCGTGATGTTACCTCCGGTAGACTCGATGAACATTCCCAGCACCTTTAGGGTGTCGACCCTAGGAATGCTCGCCCCGCTTTTGGTGTGTAGTTCTATGTCAACTTCGTCCAGGGGCTTCCAACCCCTGGGTTTAGAACCTTTGCGGACCAGTCTGTAGAGAAGTAGCTCAGACTTGGTTGTCGAGCATCGTAGGCCTATGCCATCGAGGAAGGTTTCAGTATGGTCGACTGCTTCTTGTAGGCTCGATTCCACTTCCCCTTCGCTGCCGCCGGTGCACCAGATGGTGATGTCATCGGCGTATATTGTGTGGTGAACTCTTTCGATTCCTGACAGGGATACCGACAGTTGCTTGAGGGCTAGGTTGAACAACAAGGGCGATAGCACTGCTCCCTGAGGCGTGCCTTTGGATCCGAGTGAATACCCTTCTGGTTTGTGGTCTTCAAGCTTTAACGTGGATTTGCGGTTCTACAGGAATGATCTTACGTAACCGTGAAAGGCTTGTCCTAAGTTAAGATCCGAGATGGATTCCAGAATATGTCGGTGTGATATGTTGTCGAAGACCTTCTCTAGGTCAAGCCCGAGAATGCCCCGCACGTCTCTCCTATCTTGGTCTATGATTTGAGTCTTGATTAATTTCATTGCATCTTGTGTCGAGAGGCCTGGTCTGAAGCCCACCATGTTGTAGGGCAGGAGACCGCTTCGTTCGACGTGCTTAGTAATGCGATTGTGAATTACGTGTTCCGCTACCTTTCCTACGCAGGATCTAAGGGAAATCGGTCTGAGGTTGGACAGGTTTGGAGCTTTGCCGGACTTCGGAATGAGGATTACCAGAGCGATCTTTCCAACCTCGTGGGACTTCACCTGTCTGCCAGGCCTTGTTGATTTCTTCTGTAAGCCACGCTATGAAGTCGTCGTCAAGGTTTCTAAGAGCCTTATTGGTGATTTGATCAGGCCCTGGCGCGGACCTGGCATTGAGGCAGTGTAGGGCCTCCTTGACCTCGTAGACTTTGAAGGGGGCGTCCAACTCGGGGCACGAACCGCCCCTATACGTTGGGTAGTCGTCTGGGTTGGTCAAGTCCGTGGGAGATACCGACAAGCGAGGTTATCCAGGGCTTTCGACACGTCTTCTTGGCGAGTGGTCTCATGTACGATTTCTCCAGTACTTTACTTTGGTTGGATCTAGCATTGGTTGCGTCGAGCAGGTGCTTGAGGAGATTCCACTTGGCGCCCACTCTCATTTGTCCGTCAACCGAATTGCATATTTCATCCCACTGCTGTTGACTTAGTACCCGACAGTGCTCCTCAATGGCTTTGTTAAGCTCTGCGATCTTTTTTCTAAGCCGCCGATTGAGCCTTTGCCCTTTCCACCTGTTCAGTAGCGATGTTGTTGCTTCGAGTAGGTGTGCCAGCCGACTATCCACCCTGTCGACTTCGAGGTCGGTCTGTATCTTCCTAGTCGCCGCTTTAATATCTGTCCTGATATGTTCGGTCCATTGATCCAGTTTAACTATATCGTGCTATGTTGCTCTTGCTGGCAGCGCGTTTTCCGGATTTTTCTAAAGGCTTCCCAGTCAGTAAACACACATTCTCGTGGAGGTTTGCATCCAACCTCTAGGGTTGGGACCAGAATGTTATGATCACTTCCTAGATTCTCGTTGAGATTGGTCCAGGAGGCCGATTTGAAACACCTGACGAAGCACAGGCCGGGAGTAGTGTCGCGCGTACAGGAGTTTCCTGATCTCGTGGGGAACGCCGGATCTGTGATGAGGAGGAGGTTGTGGTTGGTTGTGACCTGCCACAAGTCTATCCCTTTAAGACGGGACTGGGGATAGCCCCACGCTTGGTGCGGGTCGTTGCAGTCCCCTGCCACCAGTAACAGACACGCCTTGGCCCGGCTCACTGCCTTATTGATGATGTTGGTAAATCTCTGTTTATGATCGCTGGGCGAGCTGTATGTCTTGAGGATGAAGATGCTCTCTTTGAGGTAATTTTAATGAGCAAATGCTCGACTTTGTTGGAGTTACAGCCAATGTCGTGTACGATAAAGGTGAATTGATTGGCTACCAGGGTACTGATGCCTCGTTTTCCTACCCCATGACATGTGTGTGTTGTGTAGCCGGGTATCCACACTGTGTTTATGACGGTTTCCTGTAGTAGAATGACGTGTGGATTTTTTACTGTGGACCGAATGAACTATTGGAGGACATTCTTCTTTGGTTGGAAGCTTCTACAGTTCCATTGCCATATTTCCATATTATTTTGGTGTACCGCCTAGTTGTGTGTTAGTGTTAGCACCTGTCTGGTGTCCTTGCATCATGCACAAGTTCGAGACTGCCGTCTCTAGCTTGTCGCACCTGGCCACTAGGGTATGTATTGCTTCTACAACCTTGTCTAATACACCCTCAAGCTTGTCTAAACGACTGCTGGTTGCATTTTCTAATTTGTCAAATCGGCTGGAGAGGGCGCTTTTCGGCTGTCCGCCCGCCAGAGATAGTGCTCTCTTTTTGGTTTGACCATTAACCACCGGTTCTGCTACTGGAATTTCTACTGGAATCACCAGTTCAGCTACTTGGACTTCTATGGGATCCTCGACCACAGGGGTAGGCGGCAGCGCAGATTGACTGGTGCACTCCTCTCCCGTCTTCCGTTCGTCTTTTTTGGGTGCGGCTACTTCAGACCGGAGCTGGCCAAGAGCCTGCGTTAGTAATGTGTTTTCCTTTTCTAGTTGTGTGATTATATTATGCTCTGGAGATGGACCCCCCGTTACCTTTTTCGGTGGGGGCGGCGGTGAGTTCCTGACTCGGTCGGCCCAGCTGGATCCCGGACGGCCGCCGCCGCCGCTGCTGCTGCTGCTGCTGGTGTGCGCCCGGACGCGACAGCGAGACCGCCCTCTGAAGCCGGATCTGGTTCGCGAAGCCGTGCGTCTCCGGGAAGTCGAGCGCTCCGCCGAGCGCCCGCGGGATCCACCGCAGGTGCAGACGCGGTCACGTGAACGACTCCGTGACGTGGAACCTCCGCTTAGCGCTGACTTCAAGGGAGCCGGCGAATTCGTCAGCCGGACTGTTTGCTTGTTTTGTCGTCGTCTTCTACGGCGTTTACGGACCACGCAGGGCATCTGGTAGCGTTGCTTGCAGGCCTTGTCTGCCGTGATGTGAGGCCCTCCACATAGGGTGCATTTGGGAGAACATACGTGATTATCTTCGGGGTTGTTCATACCGCACCATCTGCAGATGACATTTTCCGGTGCCGGACAGACATCGGCTCGATGACCAAGTCTACCACAGACGTAACAGATGTCGGTTTATGGGCGGTAGAGTGAGCATTTTGTCAGGCTTGAGCCGCATTTGATGTAATCGGGCACTTTAAGGGCGTCGAAGAGAATGATGACGGTGCTTGTATTCTTGATTCGCCGCACCTCGAGAGCGCTGGGGTTCTTGGGCTGGATGATGAGGTGCTGTAATTCTTCGTGCTCTATGGCGGGATTGACGCCGTGGATGACCCCCTTGCATGAGTTCTCGGGGGCGGCGAAGTAAGCATTCAGCTCGTAGTTGGCTTGGCCGATGGTGATTGCCTCCACCTCTGCGTACGCCATGGCGTTACTTCTCAAGGGGGTGCTCACGATCACGATGTCTTGCATCATGTTGGGGCATATGATGTCCTCCATGATGTCAATCGCTTGTAGGTTTGCAGCGACGCTTAGGGCTTGGGCGACCCTAATATGTCCCACCTTCTTGATGTCCAGGCCTCCGCGGGGGTGAACGATGACTCGAATGCGCTCCCTTGGCAAGTGGGGCAGCTTCGAAGCAGTAGTGATACGTTTCTTCACACTAGCCGCAGTAGGGCTTCGTTTCTCGCCACGTGGAGCGGGCGAGGCTCGGTCACCTTGCCTGGGCGCGTTCTTGGTAGCAGACCTGCGCCTGCTGACCGCCGTAGTCCATCCGGCGCTGTTTTCAAACTCATCGGAGGAGATGTCCTCCCCTTCCACGGTGATTTGCATGGCCGTCGCCATCGTGACGTGGCCAATCGGCGACGCGCGAGGCTCACTCGCCGAGCGCGGATCCACCGGAGAGCGCTAGGCTTAGCGCGCCCGCGTCGTGGTCACACTGACAGTCCTCTTGAAAATGGGAAAAAGTCCACACACAGTGGCAAACTTGGTATCGGCGTGATCCTGAGAACGTAAGGCATTAAGTGACAGCAACATTTTGAGGCTCTGAGCAAAATATCCGGTCGAAAACATGTCAAGAAGCGGGATCCGAAGTTCCCACGTCCGCACTCATCGGCTTCTTCCTCCTCGTGGTTATTGAGTGGTAATATTTTTCGCTGTATCATTGTCATGACCTGCATGACGCGCATGTCATGACATTTATGTCATGATCACTTATGTTCGTCCTACACTCCTGTCATACTATGCCAATTTTGGTACCTACCAAGTTAACGAAAGGACCATGAGAGCACCAAGACGTAGACGGCTGTTTCATGACCTACATGACACGCATGTCATGGCATATCATTTATGTGTGTCATATACTGTTGTCATAGTATGCCAATTTTGGTATATACCAAGTTAACGAAACGACCATGAGAGCACAAAGTCGTAGCGGTTAGATAGATAGATAGATAGATAGATAGATAGATAGATAGATAGATAGATAGATAGATAGATAGATAGATAGATAGATAGATAGATAGATAGATAGATAGATAGATAGATAGATAGATACTGTCAAAGTAGCAAATGTTCGCCAAGAAATGCTTCGCATTTAATAAATAAATAAATGTCGCAGTTTCACCCGAAAACGAAGCATCAATTCCGATAACAAATTAGTAGAGAGCTATATGGAGTAAGGATAGTAGCTTTATCAGCGGTTGCCGGTGCCTCTGGGGGCGGCTCGGAGGTTTTCGACGAGATCAGAACGGGACACTCGTTGAGCAGCGTCGGAAGTCTTTACCACCTGCTCGCCTCGCAACGTTTTTATATAAATACGCATTTAATGACGCAGCTAAACGTCGCTTCCCCCCCCCCCCCTCCCTCCCGTCGCCTAACGGCCTTTCGCGCGACGGAAGAAGTCGCGTTCGCTCTCCGCCGTGTGTTCGCTCCCTCCACGCACATACAGCCATTGATACAGCATACGGCGCGCGGCGACGATTTCATCGCCATTGGACTCCATACGAAACCACATGGCGACGGCAGAAATCCGCTCGGAGTGTTCATATAATTGATATCGCAATATAATAAATAAATAAATAAATAAATAAATAAATAAATAAATAAATAAATAAAGTGTATTGCAGAAATATTGTGTAATGCACTGCATGCCTTGAAGTTCACGGTGTCGAGTAGCGTCGATGGAAGCAGGGAGGAGGGGTTCCTGTAGGGCCTGGGCGGCTATTCTGTAAGAGTCCACCTAGTGGACTGTTCACTTCGGCTGTCGCCATTGGCTGCCGCTTCAGGAGCGCGAAGGTGCCAGCCAGTCTTATTCGTGCTCGTGAAGCGGGAGCCGATGGCGACAGCCGAAGTGGGCGGTACACTAGGTGGACTCTTACGGAATAGCCCCGTGGTCTTATGTTAGGAGGAAAGTTGCCGTGAAGTATATAGCGCAGGGCTGGATAAAGAGATTTATCAGCAGCACGGTGGGGTAAGCCAATGAGCCTTTCTTTGCCAGCCTCAATTTGACAGTGATTATAGCTCTGAACGTATAACTGCAGAGAGGACCCGGAGCCTGAAGTACACAGACGAAAGCGACACACTGCCGGGGCTGCGGGTTCTCCATCGATCGCTCTGGAAGGTATACTTTCATGCAATTTATTAACCAAGGGCCCATAGCTGCTCATTACACAGAGAGCACGTACTAATCGAGAGCATACATCAAGAGGTCCACATTCTCATAGAATCGGTGTTGTCTTTGGGTGCGCGCGTTGCAGTGTTTGCGCTTTGAAGCTGCAGTAAATAGGGCACTGGGGGAGCGCCACCTCTGGAAAGCCTGGTGCTGCAGTCGGCGTGACGTGGACCGCGGGACCACGAGCATGCAACGTCGGCCGCTTCATGCAGAAGCAGGGGAGCGGGCTGAGAACCAAGGCTTCAGCAGTGCCAGAGCCACGCTGTGGTTCGCCGCTCACCTATTAAATCATCATCATCATCATCAGCCTATATTTTATGTCCACTGCAGGACGAAGGCCTCTCCCTGCGATCTCCAATTACCCCTGTCTTGCGCTAGCGTATTCCAACTTGCGCCTGCAAATTTCCTAACTTCATCATTCCATATGGTTTTCTGCCGACCTCGACTGCGCTTCCCTTCTCTTGGTATCCATTCTGTAACCCTAATGGCCCACCGGTTATCCATCCTACGCATTACATGGCCTGCCCAGCTCCATTTCTTCCGCTTAATGTCAACTAGAATATCGGCTATCCCCATTTGTTCTCTGATCCACACCGCTCTCTTCCTGTCTCTTAACGTTAGTCCTAAGATTTTTTGTTCCTTCGCTCTTTGTGCGGTCCTTAACCTGTTCTCGAGCTTCTTTGTTAACCTCCAAGTTTCTGCCCCATATGTTAGCACCGGTAGAATGCAGTGATTGTACCCTTTTCTTTTCAACGACAGTGGTAAGCTTCCAGTCAGGATTTGGCAATGTCTGCCATATGCACTCCAACCCAATTTTATTCTTCTGTAAATATCGTTCTCATGATCGGGGTCCCTTGTGAGTAATTGACCTAGATAAACGTGCTCCTTTACAGCCTCTAGAGGCTGACTGGCGATCCTGAATGCCCTGCCAGGCTATTGAACGTCACCTTTGTCTTCTGCATATTAATATTCAACCCCACACTTACACTTTCTCGGTTGATGTCCTCAATAATTTGCTGCAATTCGTCCCCATTGTTGCTGAATAGGACAATGTCATCTGCAAACCGAAGGTTGCTGAGATATTCGCCGTTGATTCTCACTCCTAAGCCTTCCCAGTCTAACAGCTTGAATACTTCTTCTAAGCATGTAGTGAATAGCATTGGAGAGATTATATGTCTCCTTGCCATGACCCCTTTCTTGACAGGTAACTCTCTACTTTTTCTTGTGGAGAACCGAGGTAGCTGCGGAATCCTTGTAGATGTTTGCTAAGATATTCACGTATGCCTTCTGTACTCCTTGATTACGTAATGCCTCTATGACTGCTGGTATCTCTACTGAATCAAATGCTTTTTCATAATCTATGAAAGCCATATAGAGAGGTTGATAGTACTCCGCAGATTTCTCGATTACCTGGTTGATGACATGGATATGATCCATCGTAGAATATCCCTTCCTGAAGCCAGCCTGTTCTCTTGGTTGGCTGAAGTGTTGCTCTGATTCTATTGGAAATTATCTTGTGTGTGTCTGTGAGACAACTTTAATGAATATCCTGCAAATTGATGGCCTGGTCCTAGGCCGCGCCGGGGGCAGCAGTGGGAGCGCGGGGGCGCGCATACTGCTGCCGGGGGCGCGCTGCCACATGCTGCCAGGGCGCAGCCGGGGGTGCGCCGGGTGCTCGGTAGCTTCCCGTGCTTGCTGGATGGCCCAAATTTTGGTCCTGGAGATCTGAGCTATAGTCAGTGCGGCTCTCCACTACGCCCTGAGTTCATCCGCGGGGGCTGTAATTCTCCTCTGAACTACTTCGCGATCCCTGAGCTCTAGGGTGGCTCCTCTATCATCACATAACACATTTGGCCTCGGGGTATCAAGTCCGGGGCCTCAAGTCCGGAAACATGCGGGTAAGACGTACCGGGTTCGTGTAAGTTCTGGTTTGAAGTCGCCTCCAGTCAACCGCCTGAGACCTGTTTAATTTTGGGCTAGGAGGAGGATATATACGCCTCGACTTTCTATAAAATTGGGTAATGTCACTGAATGAGAAAAGTCTAGCCCTATCCATCCGTTCCATCTCCCCCCCCTTAATCGGGCGCGGTTAATGAGGCTTCGCGCAGCACGATGGGCAGACTCGTTAAGGTTGGGGATGGCGGTGGATTCGCACTCTGTATGATCTTGGTGAATATTTTATACAATACTGAAAGCAAGCAAATGGGTCTATAATTCTTCAATTCTTTAACGTCTCCCTTCTTATGGATGAGTGTAATGTTGGCGTTCTTCCAGCTTTCTGGTACACTTGAAGTCGTGAGGCATTATGTAAAAGGGCCGCAAGCTTTTCCAAGCATGATATCTCCTCCATCTTTCATTAAATCGATCGTTATTACATCTTCTCCAGGAGCTTTTCTCCTGGTCATGTCTTTCAAGGCCCTTCTAACTTCATCCTATAGTTATAGCGATGAAGTTATATGAAGTCTCTCTCTCTCTCTTTATATATATATATATATATATATATATATATATATATATATATATATATATACTTAAAGGAGCGCGAACTGATTTCGACGTTCCAGCCAAAAGCTGGTGTATATATATTGCGAATAACTATTACAATAAGTGCAAGAGTCTCGAAATGCGTCTGTCTCATTTATGACATGGACCTATTTATAAATCACATGGTGGCCCGAAAAATTATTTGGATTTGCATTTATTTCTTGCAGTTATATAAAATCTCAAGATGATGCCAGGACAAAAGGCAATGAGTGCCTGACAGTGGTCCCTGATCCCACCCAGTATAGCAGCAGTACAGCGCACATGAAAAATTCTCACTTGCTACAAACATTTTTAATGTTTAAGCAAAGAATTGCACTTGCTCTTTAAGCCCACAACATAAATGTATCGATAGTTTAGGTAATAGTATTGTCGAGGTTACACGCAACGAAGTATAATCAACATAAATCACTTGCAATATTAACAAGAAGAAAAGAGCAGATGTCTGCAACCTTGAACTACAACCCAATTTCCATGCAGCGACGCTGTTTCTTTCGAACTATTGCAATAAAAGTTTCAATTTCCTGCAATTATATCGCATGCCCAGGACGTCTAAGCACTTCTTAGCAGTTGTGAATGCGAATGCATTAATACCCACTTGAACGCCGCTGAGCTGTCTTTCGAGTTTTGCCGGTTTTGCCCTGCGAATAATGTTTTGTAGTTTTGCTGCGGGGTATATGTTATCGAGTTTTGCATATCCGCTGCTGTCTCACTGCATCGTATCGACGCATCTGCACTTCGCGACGCATCTGACTTCCACGAAATATAAGCATGATGAGCTGGACATGATACAAGTAGCGCAAGCTGACCTTTGCTAGGGCGGGAACTACCCAGCATCACACCTTCTCCGCAATGCGAGCGTGTGTAGCGAATCCCGCGCGTCGTCTCCTACAGGGCGTCCCGACGAGGAGGCACAGAAGACAATCCTCGCTGGGTATGCGTAGTGAAGAAAAGCATTACATACGTGGCTACTCTGTTAAGGAAAAAAAATTGAGCGTCAGCTGTAGTTGCGTCGACTTTCCAGCGTGCTGCCGAAAGTGCCCGCTTTCAGATGTTGGGGGGGGGGGGGGGGGGGCGAATCCCCCCCGCCACTTTTGCCAGTGCCCCCCCGGTAATTACGCCTATGCATGCGTGAGAGAACTAGTGATGTACTCGGCTTGGGCTGGGAAATGCGCGCCATCAACAATTTCGGAGGACATGCTGGGACACGAGTGTGCGATGATATAAGAGAGTTTTAGATTAGGGGGACGCAAGCGTTGGGGCCCCAACGCTTGCGTCCCCCTAATCTAAAGCTCTCTATAATCTCGACCGGGTGAGGTGGGTCGTCACCGCAGGAATCAGGAGACGGCGATGAAGGCGGGCATCGTGAGGATGAAAATAGAAAAGATTGTATTCACTTCATTGGTACATGGTTTTGACTCTATCCGAGTCTCGAGCGGTTCTGATTAACACGGGGGCCAGGACAGCCTTAAATCTCCTCGTGGTGGCCGATGTTTCCTTCGGGGAAGTCCTCTCTCCAGTGGTCAAGTTGACGACCTCCTCTCCCTCGGGTCCTCCTTCTTGGTAGCTCGCCGTTTTCGTCTGCTCCGTAGAGGTGAGACGCTCTCTCGGGGATGAAGGGGATTATCTCGTCACGGGAAAAGCGCTGGGGCTTGATTCCCACATTTGATAGGTGCAGTTCCAAGCCGATCATAACAGCGACAAGTGCACTCTCCACCACGCAATCAACACGAAACGACATAACTTCTGCAGAGACGCGCGAACGGTAACTGCCGCTCTATCAAACTATAAATAGTGACTACAGCCGCGCCGGCTCGTGTGTTCTTGGTTACTTTTCGCTAGGTGTGAAGGTGACATCAGTGTTAGCGAAATTTACGCGCGCAATATTAGGTTTAATTTCAACGTTAGGTGGCCATATTATACACGACAGCTGGGCCCGCATTTACTTCCAGTAAGTACTCGTGCAGGTATGTTGCCATTGTTTACCGCAAAAGAGCGAGATATGGTGTGAAAATGTTCCCTTTTAGAGAATTTACTGCATACACAGTACACTCTAAAAAAACGTTTACACCCTTTGGGTCGTATCTTGTCCCCAAACAATAATCGTCAGCTGCGTTTAGTTTCTTGAAAACTCGGCGCTCGCCCCTTTCCTGCCGAGAACGCTGTGTCACGCTGATAACGCGCAGGCCTTAATTTCGTGTCTAGGAAGTACCGGGCTCGCAACGTTAAAGAAAATGCTGAGAAGACAGACTGTTTGGTGACAAGATACAACCCAAAGGGTGTCAACTTTTTTTTAGTCTATGTAGGTGTACAAAGAGGAGTAATAGTAGACTAATTTTACCTGTTCACTCCCCACAAAACGCGCTCGCAACACTCCTCTTTCATGGCGCAGTCGGCTTACATGATATCAGCTCGTTGCTATTCGTTGCGCGGCCCGATTATACAGGGTGTTTCAGCGAACACTTTCAAAAATTTTTAAAGGTTGCCCGTGGCAGATAGCACAATTCTAGTTCATGAGCTGGTCTACTCGAAGAGGCGGACATTACTTGCACAAGAAATCAAAATGCATAGTTGATTAATTAACAGAAATTGACTAATTAAGTTTTGAACTAATTACCTGGTGGCCCATATTGCAATTTACGAATTGTAGCCGTAGAGTTCGCAAGGTGGATCCACTTGGAACGAATTTTCGGGATGACACCAGTTTCGAGGTATTTAATTCCCGAACTTTGCGGAGAAATGTACTGGCGTTCCAATTACTTGCTTAACAAAACGTCGCTTCATGCATTGAAGCTCAAAAGTAACTGGAACGCCAATGCATTTCTCCACAAAGTTCGGGAATTAATACTTTGAAACTGGTGTCATCCTGAGAATTCATTCCAAGTGGATCCACCTTGCAAACTCCATGGCTACAATTTGTAAATTGCAAGATGGGCCATCAGGTAATTAGGTAAAAACTTAATTAGTGATGTGTTTGTTAATTAGTCAATAATGCATTTCAATTTATTGTGCAAGTAATGTCCGCCTCTTCGAGTAGACGAGTTCATTAACCCGAATTGTGCTATCTGCGACAGGCAACCATTAAAAAGTTTTGAACGTGTTCGCTGAAACACCCTGTATATATTTGTGTTTTTACTTCCTAAAGTGTAAACGTGTTGACTTAATTATTAAAATAATTCATGGGCTTTGTTCTGTACGCAAGCTGTGAAGAGGCATTGTCATGGTTCATATCATGGTTCTGACACATAAAATCCCAGAATTTATTTAGTTTTCTATTCGTTGACACATAACCAATTTTTCGAAAGGTCAGTGATCAATGCACGTTGACTAGAAAGAACCATAGTGAACAACATCCAACAAGTTAACTGGTCTTGTTGAGGACATTGCAATGAAATGAAACAATGATGTGCAGTAGATAAATTGAGTGATTACATGGTAAAGCCTCACGACATCAGGACACATTTATAATTTTGAGATGGCAATGCAGGTCTATTGCTAATGCATCAAGCAATAAAGAAACAAAAGAATTATGTTGGATTAGACCGAAATGGTTAAGGCACCATCGTCTTAAATCCTCTGAAGGCCCACATTTTGCTGGAAATAGTAAGTATGCTTTAGCTTTACGAGTAGGATGCTGGAGTACCAACACTCTTTGCCATTACATCAACTCAGTTACATTGAAGGTTTACACAATGCTAAAGGAGACCTTGGCCCGAGAGTCGTGTGCTCAAGCTGTGGAAATGAACAAACACACACGTACAACCGAGAACAACTTTATTATCAACATAGTACATTGAGTAAGTGCAACGTGCTACATTTAATATGCTCAATATGGTAGAATTAAGTACCTATGACCACAAAATCTATCCACAGTTTGGAAGACAGGTGAAAACAGTGCGAAGTTTGTTGACTGTGAAGCAGTTTTTGTTTTCATAGGCAGTCGCAAGCACAAGGCCATGTAGTACAATAACACAAAACACAATGAGATCAAATGACAAGTGATGTCTGAAGGTTGCAGTGAAAAATGTGGCAGGTTAAAAAAAAAAAGACTGGAACATGGCAACATATTCTTCAATACAGCGATTATTTTGCCACAGCCATTCACAAACACAGCTACAAGGTTTCGAAATGGAAAAAGGTTGCTCTTCGGTAAATTATTTGTTTTCTTTCGTTTGCAAACCCCAGCATACGTCCTGTCAGAAAAGAAACAAAAACAAACAAAATTTTTATCTCCGACAAAGGAACTTTAGTTAATAAAGTGTCCAACCAAATGTAGGCACACTCTCTTGGCACAAAATTCTGTGAAAAAAAAAAAAAAGAAGTGGGACAAGGAGGGGCTTGTTTTCAAAAACTCAGAACAATCGTTTTTTTTTTTTTAATCTCTTTAACTATATTTATTTTTCATAGCTTTACTGGCACTTCAATTCTCACCGGCCCAGTCCTAATATATTATATTATATATATACAGGGTGTCCCCACATAACTTTAGCCAAACTTTAAAAATATGCAAATGCCACCTAGCTCAACAGAACCAAGGTAATGCTGTTTGCGGTCGCTTAAAGATACTCAGATTATTTTTTTGCATTCCGCCTAATTAGATAATTAGTCATAATTAATTAATCAACTTCTCAATTATTATAATTAGATTAAAAGTGTCAACGAGAAAATTGTAGAGCACTATGAAAAACTCCCGATACAGCTTTCCGTTGCTCAATGCGTGCAACATAAAAGTGTTTTTCCGAGCGTGAAAAAATCCCCCGAGAATTCACGCAAAATTGCCGCGCGACTGGCCGCTCGAGGCACTTTGCGTGTATTCGCGGGCATCTTTCACGCTCGGAAAAACACTTTTATGTTGCACGCATTGAGCAATGGAAAGCTGTATCGGGAGTTTTTCATAGTGCTCTACAATTTTCTCATTGACACTTTTCATCTAATTATAATACTTGAGAAGCTGATTAATTAATTATGACTAATTATCTAATTAGGCGGAATGCAAAAAATAATCTGAGTATCTCTAAGCGACCGCAAACAGCATTACCTTGGTTCTGTTGAGCTAGGTGGCATTTGCATATTTTTAACGTTTGGCTAAAGTTACGTGGGACACCCTGTATATATTAACACAGCAGCCACTTTAAGTGGGCAACTTTTAGCCAAAGTACTAGATGCATGAACATTTCTACTGACGTTATACCGTAAACGACATAATTTTTGTGGTGACCTAATTTTTTGATATTCTCATAATTTTATCATATTTTGCCAAAAATAGGTTAGACTGGAACATTTTTGGGGCCTGTTTCTATAGTGCTGTGTAGTCTCGCAGAATTTACCGTCCACACATTATTTTAATTTTTCATAACTGTAATCACGAGAAAATTAAAACATGAGAAAGAACTAACTTACAGTACATGTGCAGCACTGAATTAAATCCCTTACAACACATGCTACAAAAGATGACTGCCCTGTGGCCTCTGCACAATGCTGCGAACAAAGCATGCATACTGTAAGGAAGCTAAAAAAAAAGACATTAATTTTGGCTAAATTGGAAGTTCACTTCCAAGAAAAGAACTATCTGGTGCAGCAACAAATTGTTCTGGGGCAATAGTAAAAAATGCACTATTTACATGTCACATACATCTTGACGGTTGTTTTAACGGTTTAAGTGCGGTGGTAAATGATGCTCGCAGTGCCACCCCAACATTTTTCGTTTGTTGTCGAGATTATTATTTAGAGCAAAAGCTATTCATAAACTACAATATTTCCTCTGGCACATCCTCCTGCTCTTGTGGCATATGCTGTTAGCAATATCATGTTTAAAAAAGGGAGGAAGGGGGTATTTCTGGGTGGAAACGAAACCTATGTGAACACAGTTTGTTGACTTTGTACTACATGCACACACACACACACACACACACAAACAAACACACACCAAAAACATTTAGATCACTTGTAGCATACTTGACATGTATAGAAGAGCTGCAATTGTATCTTAACATGTATGCATAATATGTCTGGTACCAGCAAACACTGCTTCCACAAACCAACGCAGACAAAATCTGAGCACCATCACGCAACAGCTGTAAGTGTGTTCATTCTTATATATGAGCATGAACAGTTGCAGTGAACATCGAGAATGTCTGCTTGTATTTTGTACACATTAAAGGTTTTAAGCTATCAAAGTAAGTACTAAGGGTTCCATCTGAGTACCATTACACGAGGCATTTTTACAACAGGTCACTATGGGCCTTTGACCCTAGCTGAAGGACTATGCATGAACACATTTCTAGGCACACAAAATGCGTAGAAATGCACTGCAGAGAGTTGAATGCAAAAGGACACAAATTTGTCCCTGCAGAAAAAAAAAAAGAAGTTGGACAATCAGCTGAAGAACGATTTCTTAGACTTGATCAAAACTTTAAATAGAGAAAGAGCTAGAAAAAAAACGCCACTTCTTCCTATTGAAACTACGCCAGAAATGCTAAATAACAATGATATAACAAAAATATAAAATGTAGGGGTAAGCAATAAAGAAAACAAAAATAGAAACAAGGGGCTCCTACTGGCTACTCTGGGATTATTGTTGATGCTTACATTTTTTTCCCCTATGAAAATATAACAAAGCATTTTATAATAGCATGGTATTCAATTTTCTACTGTAAACATTATCAGCCAGTTTGACAAGCTTTAATGCCCTGTTTTCATGTTCTCTTTGCGTAGCGACTGATCTGTTGCCCTTGTATTTGTTTAAAGAAAGAGCTACACAGTTCAAACGCCCTGCATCACAGCATAAGTTTCATTAAAAGCAGCAACGCGGGTGTCCACACACTAGCCGCTGATTTCTGACCAGGTAGGCTTATAGTGACTCAGGTACTGTGCAGTCAAGCCCACTCAAACTATACAAGAAACAATACATCATACGAACTTCGTTTCTGGTGCACACTCATCCATTTATGGAATGACACCAATTTTCTTCGATAAATTTGAGACAAATTATGTAAGCCTCATTGTACATTGAAATGGAAAAATTAAGTACATATGCCTGCAATACTGTAGGATGACAACTTCGAGGAGGAACTTTGCAACCTGAGCATTTCATGCACAGTGTGTTACTTCAAGTGAGCTAATCCATGCTCGAATATAGCTCTAACACATGCTTACAAGGCAGCCTTGGTTTGCAATCTCACTGATAACACCACATGTTGCACTAATCAGGAAGCCAGGCATAAAATATCTTTCGACGAAACTGCTGGCTTATCCGCACCAAAATTAGCATAGAGTTGACATTTGTTGGTGCGTGTCGTTTAATAACATGTTTGGATGCGTTAGTTGCCAATTTTTTCAAGGATAAACATCAACCAGGCGTTGTCTGCGGCCTATCCCGGCTGAAATCCAGAGGTTTTCTCAACAACGAAATAGTGGTTCTACCTGTCTTTGTACAGTG
Organism: Dermacentor silvarum; assembly: GCF_013339745.2. Classification (NCBI taxonomy): domain Eukaryota; kingdom Metazoa; phylum Arthropoda; class Arachnida; order Ixodida; family Ixodidae; genus Dermacentor; species Dermacentor silvarum. The sequence continues at coordinate 97,865,480 of NC_051157.2, forward strand.
GTATTGTGTCTCATCGAAACACTGGCAGATGGCACCACCGCTCCTTTCAATAACGGAACTACTTATTTTGGTCCTGCATTGCTGGAGACAACATGTATAGTTGCTACATTTTCTGGACCAAACAGGCAACTACTGCATCTAAGCAGGACACTCAACAAAGATCACCATAAAGTACATGTCTGTGTAACATTTTAGCACAAACAGTGGTTCAGTTCAAACAGCCACTTACAAGTGGCTCCAATATTTACACAACATAGAGCAGAAACTGTTCTAAAACCTACTCAGATCCAATGCACATTTTGGAATCTATGTGAAGCAAAGCTTTAGTGAAGAGGTTAATGAAATGGTATAAATTTGCCCATTTCCTTCCTGTGTCATTGGTGCAAATGAAACTGGCGCGGGCGCATGTGCTCTTGCATAACAGTGCTATGCAATGTGACAACTCGTATGCTGCCTTGCGCTTCCTCATTTCTTCGTATTTGTTTTAAATGTAGAGCCCGCTTCTTCTCCAATTGCCTGTTGTGGCATAGTATGGAAATCACCACCAACAGCTGCACGCGTCGATCATCTCAAAGAGGTAGTTGGCATTGGCACGACAGAAGTATACGTGCGATTGTGGCCTAACGGTTAGGAAAGTAGGCATAGAACGATTTGCGTTACTAAAGGGATTACGGTCTTGATTACATATATTTTTTGCAATGAAGATGTTTACTTATCATTTGTTTTATCACTCAGTAATTCCGTAGAAAATAAGGCTAGCAGTACAAACACCTGTTAGGGTAGTAAAGATGGTAGTGCTGTCCTGCATGCAAACTATTCAACAAGACAGCAGCAGCATTCAGCTAGCAGCCACATGCAGGAAAGTTGCAAAGAGAGGTTCACTCTATAAGTGCGCAGGCCCCACACCTAGCGAGAAGCACAAGGCAAAGGTCAGTGTACAAGCTTAGGCAACACGAATGATGTTTAACGATTCACATACTCTGCAAAAACACGCTGAAAATGCCACAGAAAAACCTTGCCACACAGAGTTCACAGTGCCTAACACACAACAGCAGCAGCAAAGTGCCATGTATATATAAAAGAAAAAAAAAACAAGAAAATATCTGGATGACGGTATCACTTCACTCCATAAATTTGGGTTATTTGATTGTTCATTATGGGAAAATGTGGCGTGCAAAATGAACTGACACCTATAAATTGCTTCGTGTGCCTCTTCATTACGCCCGTGTTTCTGCATGCTGTATTTCAGTCACTACGCAGTAAAGTGCCTTAAATTCTGAAGAGTTTATATTGCACTCAGCTGGAAAAGTAATAAAACACCTCCGAGAATCCAAAAGCAATCAGGATGCCAAAACACTCAGTCGGCTATGGCAACTGTACAGAAAATTGGCCAATCTCCAATTACAAGATCATGTTATCGTGGGCCACATTACAAATTGTGCGGAAAAAAGAAGCAGGGCAAATTGTGCCATGTCTACCCCCCTAACCGTGTCGAGGAGGGCAGATTCCTCTCAGAATGAATTAAACAATTTAGCAAGGCATAATATGTAACAATTGAACACGCAGCACAAGACCCATAGGTCGCCTCAGCTAAGGGCTGCCTTAGCTTCAGCACATGTGCTACTACCATTTTGAAAATTGCAAACTCGTTAATAGTGACAACTTATTACTGAGATGACATGTGGTGGTACCAATTCACACGCCCTTTTAGTGCTAAAACACATCTGAATGAGTATACTACAGTTTGAAAACAAGCTAAAAACAGGGAGTGTTGATAGCATAATCCCATTGCGTATATATCAACAGCACATTTTGGCAGTGCATTCGAACTTCCTAAAGGTGGCATAGAGGCGACATTTGCATACTTTATGTAAATTTGTCTTTAGCAAACACATAGTCTAAATTCCTAAATAGTACTGTCAAGTTGAAAACTCACAGCGTGGCTTGGGAACGGTGGTGTGGCAAGCAATACAAGCAAACAAAAAATACTGAATTTTTTCAAAGAAACACAATGACACGAGCTGCCATTTAATCTTACGATAGCAAGACGGGTAATGCCAGTTTGTCAAGAGCAGGCTAGTCAGATAAATATCCCGACTGCATGTTATACCTTTCCAAAGGGTGTTGCACAATTAAGCCTGCTCTTAAGCAAAGAATCGTTTGGCACTTTACCATGGTCATCAGATTTAAGCACCTGTATGTAACGACTGACAGTAGCAACTACTACAGCGAAAAAAAGAAAAATAGAGGGGATGGAAAAGAAATGTCCTCGCTTCAATTTTGCTCTTTTTCTTTCAGACTAATAATGAACAACACAGCAGACTATGCATATGTATGAAACATGTTTCTCGTAAGCTCAATGCGGCGCCGGGCCCGCCCCTTGCTCAGTGAACAATGAACAACAATATGTTGGCACTTAGTAGCAGAAACATTATCTCCAAGCCAGTGCCTGTCTTTTTTTTCCCTTCCATGAAAATGCACTGAGCAACAATTTTCTTTTTAAGCCAGCCTATCTTGCGAATATTGAAAAAGGAAAGGTAATCTGTGCAGCTCCTACCAACGTGTGTTTAACTTTTGAGGAGAAGGCGGATGACTCAGTCAATCAATTATAATCCATCACAACAAACAGAAAAAAAACATGGAGTGATGAAGTGGTGGCCAAGAATCCACTCTACAAAATGCAAAACAAAAAGCAAACAATGCTCTGTGCCCCACATTCAACCTGTGCTAGAACCATTATAATGAACAGCTGACACTGACAATAAGGAGGAAACGGTGCTCTGTGTAATGCAACACAAGATTTGTAAATAATACCAATGCATATACAGCTAAACCTGGATATAACGAAATTGACAAATTCCCGAGAAACTTCGTTATAAAGAGAATTTCGTTATATGCAGGCTCGGCACGAAAATTTGAAACAGAAACGCTTACCGTATTTACTCGATTCTTACCACTTAGCGATGGCGTCGTAGCACTGTATAAGACCCGTTTATAGTCCGACGTTATCAGGGCGCGGGCCAGAATCGTTTGCGGCCACTCACGCTACGCCGGCTGCGCTGCGCCAGCCGAAACGCCATCTCCTCTATACTCTGACGCGCGCGCCGTCGGCTGTTACTTTCAGAGCATGCGCAGAACGATCCCAAGCCTGCGCGCCGCTTTTAACGGCTGTCAGCGACCGTCGGCGAAGCAGCGTGGGCGCCTCTATTTCTTCGCGCGAAATGGCATTGTAGGTCGGCGCAGTCGGCGCGACCAACGCGTGAATGGGTCACTAGCCAATTCGGCACCGGGCCCGTCGGAAGCAGCTGGTTACGTTGGTCGTTTTCGCCAACGTGACGTAGCGCGCGCGCGCGCTCGCGTTACGTCGCACTATAAACTAAAGTGACTTTACCATAAACGGCCCTATAGTGTGACCTAGTGTCAGGTTAGTGAAGTGAAGCGCAGAGACTTGCACAGTAACCAAAGAGTGGCGCTGCCAGCGCGATGAAAAAAAAAAAAGTATTTTTTTTTCTTCGGCAACATCAACTGAAAAGGAGAGTGCCGGCTTGGCGGGCTAGGCCAACTGCAGCAAGCGGCGGGATCAGGTTTGAATGAAGGGAGGGGGAAAGGTCACGTCCGCGGCGGCAAGATCGTCGGGTCGAGGGATGCAGGCCCGCCTCGCGTGTGCTCGCTCTAGCCTCGCAGTCGCCGTTAATTTGAGCGCGCCAAGCACGCTCGAATTAACGTCACCTTTTTGCACCTTCTCCGTCACGGCGGAGAAGGTGCTTCCGGTTGCTGCTCGCGCAAAAATGACCAAATTTGCGGCGAAATCTCTCGAGCGTCGGCGGGGAAAATTCGTTATTTCGAGGGGGTCTCCCGCTGCCACTTTGTTACGTAGAGGTCTCAAATACATGTGCTTCTATGGAGTAACGGCGGGGAATTGAAAAACTTTGTTATATCCAGGAATTCGTTATATGGAGGTTCGTTATAAGCAGGTTTAACTGTATGCACAAACCTAAACACGCAGACAATGACAGTATAAGCAACATGTGAACGACAGGGTTTACTAATTACTTTGTACAATGCCACATAACTATCTCCGTACCTGTCACACCTGTCGCAAAGTTGGTCCTTTGTTTCAGAATCTTTGATACCATATTTAACTTGATAATAATGCACCCTCGATTGTAACGTGCACCCGGTTTAGATGGCCCGAAATGAATCGTGCAATGCCCTCGATCTCAACATGCACCCCGATTTTCATACTTCAAGAAATTATAAGTGCAATGCCCTTCATTGTTTATAGCTACCAGATATTCATGGTAAGAGAGAGAGAGAAAGTAGTGGTGATTTGAGCTCACTTGGAAAAAAAGAAAATTTAAAGCATGCGAGCTGCAATAGACCACTGCCGCTGGCAAATGTCTTCTTATCAGTATCTGCCCAGAGCATCTCATATTCGGTGCCATCTATGACTGCATTCCTTAAACGTCTTCCATCTATACTGCATTCCTTAAACGCATTGGAGACCATAGCAGCCTAACTATATTGTCCAGAACATGCTATAACCTAATGAAGTCATGGTATGGGCTCGAACTTACGACAGCTCATACAGATGCAGCTACGCGTGGGGTGGATTGAATTACAGAAATTTTGAACGTGGATAAACAGCTAACAACAAATGAACACTTCAAACTGCAAAATGGTTTGTGCAGGACAGAAAGGAAATGTCCAACATCCAAACATAGAACATTTCCGAACAAATATGCATACATGGGCCTGAATGTTGACTTCAGTTTCCAACAAGAACAACTGTGCCACATTTTTTAATGCAGCAGTTGCAAATACTGAGTCTCATTAAAAAATGTTAAAAAACGTTGAAAACTAGAAACCCCAACAATCGGTAAGGCTGCATTTGATCATGCGCACAGCTATATTTACCGCACCTGTCTGCAATAAACCTACATTATCAGCAAGAAACCCCAAACATCGGCACTGTAAATTACCAATAGCCCACAACGCGCAAAATCTGCGCACAGTGTGACTGAAGTAAGGCACGACAAAAGGAAGACCTGGGGAATGCTGATGTGCAGAATGAGCTTGCAGCTTGCACAGTCAAGCTGCATTAAGGCATAGCGTGAGCCATGAAGGTGACCAGAATGTCAAGGGGCGAGGCTCCTCAGAGGACTGTACCGCCCTCGGTCATGGGGTTCACCATATAGTCGAGGTATTCCTGCACTATCTTGCCCACACTGTGGGGAAGCAACCTGGAAAAGACCAAGCATTGTGAACATTAGAGGTGTTCAGATAGTGGAGTTCTCTGATCATATCGAGTAGTACTTGATGAAAACTTGGCTTTAAATATCGAACTGAGTGCCAAAATATTCCCTCACTCTCAAGAATTCAGGAAGGTTTAACAGAAGATACAGTAAACTAACTTGTGAGTTGCTGCTGCTTTTACTGTAACTATTGCAATACAGAAAATACTGTTCTATCTCTGCATAGATACCTTTATGTCATGAGGAGGACCTATCAAACTTATCGCCAAATGATCCCTTCACGGACTCATCACTTGCACATGAAGTACGAACGGCTCCGTCGGCAGAGCAAGGTGTTTTGCGGCAAGGTAGTGCTTGAGAAAAGTGAAAGTGGAGGCGTAAATGCAAAGGGTGATAAAGGAGAGAGGGACTATAGACAAGGTGATTCGCTGGTGCATATGTACATGTTCCCTTTGAGGGACACTTGCCACCATGCTCTTGACCTGCCACTGAAGCGGTTTGCATTGTGATAAAAAGGATTCTGTGTGGATCCAAAATGTCAGTACAGTAGATTTACATTAATTCGACTCCGGTTAATTAGATTTTTCAGCTAATTTGATCCTGGCCTAAAGCCCCGGTCGGTGCCCATGCATTTCTATGGGCCCAAATGTTCGTTATTTCGATACTAAAATGGGCCTTCGCCTGATAATTCGAACTTGACCAGTCAGCACTTATGCGCCCGACCCCTATGGCAACCATAACAGCAACCCCTTTAGTGGCAGCGTCTGTCTCGGTGGAGCTTAGGAGACAGTGAACACATGTCCTTAGGAGGGTTGAACACATGTCATCTCCCGTCGAAAGCGCCCATTTTCGACCCGCCCTAGGATGATCTTCAAGCAAAAACTGTAGCTCACAGTGTCTGATTACGGTATTTACCCGATTCTAACATGCACCTTCGTTTTAAAAGAAAATTGGGCCGACCATTGCCTGCATGGTGCAATCGGATACAAAACCAGAACGGCCTTCTCAACTTTCATATGCTTTACTGCATAACATGAATGTATTGCGGCGAAGCTGACTTTATAAAACTGGCCGCTATTGCGCAACGATTGTTCTTGCTGAAAAATCGGGTGTGCGTTAGATGTCGACTTCCTTTAGGAGCTTTAATGTCATTACTATGTTAGACACAAAGAAAGTGGGCTCGTGTTTGATTTGGAGGCATGTTTGAATCGAGCAAATGTTGCCAAATCAATCAGTAGTGTACGTGTTCCAGCGTTTTTTCTGCATCTTGTCTAATTCGACCGGCCAGATAACTGCGTCAGTTTCGCCGGTTCCGTCAGAGTCAAATTAACGGAAGTCGACTGTACTATATACTTCAACTTGGTCAGTCACCTGTAACTTCATACTTGAAACCTGCACTCTTCAGCAGCAGATATCAAGCCTGTGCTCGTGTCTCCGACTAGTCGCACATAGTTGCTCGTCTGTTGGCAAGATCCAGAGGGTCCGTGGAACTCCTCCCAGAGATGTGTAAGTACATCTCCTGTTCTTTACAACCCTGACTACTCCAGAAGCAGCACTCACACAGAAAGCTTGAGGATGAGGTTGAAGCTGGCTGGCACCACGATCAGCTCCTCATCCCGGAGCACCCGGCTCACCACCTCACGTGCCGCCTGATTGGCATCCACTGGGGGAAAGATCCTGGGGAACCTGAGCACGAACGAGGCCTGGGTTCAGTGGTGTCCCTGCCATGTTTATTTTGCTACCGATGTAGCAAAACACATTTTTTATGGGGTTGGAAGGCAAACATGCTTGTGCACTACTTAGATTTAGTTCCACATTAACCACATTAAAGAAACCCACGTGGTCAGAATGAATACAGAGCTCTCCACTTCGGCATGGAGAGCTCTGGATTTATTCTGACCACCTGGGATTCTTTAATGAGGGACTAAATCTAAGTACACAAGGATCTTTGGATTTCAAATCCATGAAAATGCGGTTGCTGCTGCCAAGAATCGAGCCTGCGGCCTTGCAGTAAGCAGAAAAATGCCACAGCCACTGAGACATGATGGTGGGTACTAGCTAGTGATGCAATACTGCAAGTACAGAAATTGAAAAAAAAAAAAAAGAAATGTTTTGCTATTTACAAAACAGTGGCTACCTTTGAAAGGAGAAAAACAAACATATTAGACAATATCTGTTCTCTGAGCTGCAATGTAATGCCACTGGTCTTGTGTGTGCCTTGCAACTGTTAATGCAAAAGTACAGTTTATGATAGTACTGTGGCCTGAACATTACAGTAGAAGCTTAATTGGTAAACAGAAACAGTTTAAACAGAACAATTGCCTCTGAAAAGCTTGCCTTTTGTATTTCAGGCAGAAGAAAACTTGCATGCTGTGACACTTCAGCAATTAGACTTCTTGTGCAAGCACAACAAATACATATCTTCTTTCTCACTCAACAACATTACATTTTTCTGTGCAACAGTATGCATTAAACACTCGGACATCCTGGCAACACTGCATTTCCCCATTTTGCCCAATGAAATTGTGGTTTCTATACCAGTAAATTGATAGAAAAAAAGATTGGGCCACCGTCCCAGTCAAAACAAACATCTTCTGACATTTCGGGTTCCACACGAAGCCCTCGTTCACAATGGTGCCAGTTTGGATCCCAGAAATTGTATTTGTGATTTCATGCTCTGTGGTCGACAGTCATGACACCATTTTTTCCAACAGTGAGCCTCCCTGTGATACCAAGTGCATAACACGTTTCCCACAGTGACTTCCGTGTTGTCCAATGGCGATAATGACAATGTGCAAATAATGTCGCAACTCGCAGCTAGTGCCTTCTGAAAATTTTGCAGGGTTTCCAGCACAAACTGAAGTAATTTCCTCTTGAGTGCACAGTTAATGGCGTCTTCAAACAAAGCATTTGTTTTGTTCAATGAACCCTTTTTCATAACTGTAAGACTCTCTTTCCCACAATACAGTTTGCCAAACAAATGGCAACTTAGTCATTTTTGCAAACAGCACGTACGAGCATAGATTGCTAGCACTATGTCATGGAAAATGGACACTTGGCTCTTGTGTGTGTTAGCTGCAAAAGCTAACACTTTATCTTTATTTGAACCATAACCAGTGCAGCCATTAGTTGGGCAAACACAAATGCAGAGAAGCGCCCTTGTGAATTGGGAAAAAGGCCTAAATTTGTATGCCATATGAATATCAATGCTAATGCAGATTCTTGCCTATTGTTTGCTTTCAATGTAAAAGGGCAGACAATAACATTGTGGAAGTTTCATGTATGCTGCTGCTGAAATCGCAATGTTTCACTTAGCATACAAGGTGTGTATTATAGTAACAACACGAGATGCGATGTGAGGCCAGGAACACAGCCACCCTATACGCAATAATGTGTTGACACTTGCTCAACCCACCATGCACTCAGGTACGGCAGCCCCATGTGGGAGAACCCGCGGGACAGCACAGCAGGGCAGATGGTGGTCAGGCGGATGGTACGCCCCGCCTCCGTCTGTGACAGCTCCCGCTCCAGCGACAGCATCAAGCCCATCACCGCAAATTTCGATGCGCTGTGAAAGAACATTGGAAGCGAGTGTTGTGAGCCTGTGACCTCCTAAGTTGCGGGTGCTCCAATAAAGTTGGTAGTAACAATGATGGCATCACAATTTCTGGATGCAGGCACTTCTGAAAGCTTTAACAGAAATATTCCAACACTTCAAGAGCACACCTGCTTTCATGCATTCAAAAAAAAAAAAAAAGGGCGAATGAATTACTAAACATTCTGTAACTTGCTTTGTTGATAGGGTATAATGCTTTTCAGTAAATGGCTTGGTTCATGTATTAAATGGCTTGGTTCATGTTCATATTAGATGCGGCTTGCAAGCCAGTGTGCATTTGTAGACGACTGTCACTAAAAGCTACAATTCCAGAGTGGGTCCACAAGCATTACGTGCTTGAGAAATGAAAAAATATATGAGGATATGCTTATGCACAGTGTGAAGCCACCAGGCTTCAATGGATGCCAGTGACAAAATATGCCATTCCATGCACTCCAATCTCATCACCCCATCTAACACTCTGCTGCTCATAACTGCGTTTTCCTTTGCTTTGCATCCATAGATATATCTGCATTCAATTATTATTATTTTGTGAACACCAGCATGTGTTGCTTGAATTGCTGGGCCCTATGAAGGACCTCATAACAATTGTTACCAGTGATGTTAGCTGCAACAAGTCCCTATTCTGTATTATGAATATTAATCCAAACATTTCTCTATATTAGTGCAGAAAATAAAACTTTGTCCTATGTTTGAGACCAAACTGCACTGATATCCTGGTTCAGTTTCTACGAAGTCTGAATTTTCCTTGAGCAGCCAAACGACATTGCTTACACCGTCAAGAATCTGACTGAGTGGCCAGAAATTTTGCAAATTCGAGAATTGAAAACACATAGACTTAAAGAACAAGACTATCTCGATGGCTCCAGTGAAAGAACAAAACTGATAACAGATTGGTTATGACTTAGCAAAAAAAAATTCGTCGGCCCTTCCACTCCGTGAAGATGGTCAACCAGCGAAGCTGAAACTTGTGGCCCTGGTGTTTATCACTGGGTTAATCCCGAGGGTTCATTGAAGTATTTCTCAATTATGAGGTTACGCACACGCTCGGCTGCAACGGAGAGAACGACGTCACTGACGCCTGCAGTCCGGTGGCGTCACTTGCTTTCGATGCCTCGAGTTTGCTCGGTGGCGTGGTTAGCAGCATTCGCCCGCCATTGCCGCTTGCGATACTTCAAACTTAAATTGCTTCAAAATTAAATCTGTCCGTTACGTAATCCAATAAATGACTCATACCCCCGTAAATGCGGCCTCCCCATTACGACGATAGAGGAGAAGTGAAATTCTACGGTGGAATGACGGAGTGGCAACGCAGCCAGCTGTGGAAGCAGACGACGACGACGAACGCAGGAGCAGTTGCACAAGTGCCAGTTGCGGAAGAAGACGACGATGCTTGAGTCAATGCTGATTATGATAGTTTTCTGTGAATGCGATTTTGCCTAGCCATATAAAACTTCGCTTTAATAGAAAAATTATGACATGAATCGTACTGTGTGTGTGTACATGTCTTACTGCCAGTTCGTTCATCCCTGTTGTAGTACATCTAACCGGGAGTTTTTAAATTTGGGAGAAGCAATTATATCTTAGTGATTACTAAAGTAGTCTGGGTGAGCCTTTTGCACCGTTCTAAGCGTGTAGCACAGTGAGAACAAAAAGGGATTCATAATAAAGCAAGTAATGGGTGTATCTAAGAGTGCTACCAAAAGCTTCCAAAGGCTATCAAAAGCTTCCAAAGGGCTGACCCATCGCTTCTGGATTCATGCATTTGGGTTGAATGCACGCTCAAAACCAAAAATAAGTTTGTGCAAGGCGTGATGGAAACATCAAGAAGCTATTTCCTTAGGAGTGTAAATTGAATGAATTCCCGATTTTGATTGATTGACTGAGTGACTGGATGTACAGTTGCTTGGTTAATGTCTTCAGGTGCCAATTAACTCTGTGCATTATAAATTTAATTTCCTCACATTTATTGCACCTTTAAAATATTGAAAACCATTGAGCTTCACAACAAATTAGGAGTTTTCAATTCCTCAGTGAGTTTTCTCAAGCTTACAGAATGTGTACTCCATGTGGCAACTCTTTATAGAAACATCAGATATGAGAATCTCAACTATTTGATGTCTAGCCCACTTGGACAGCACCTATCCAGACACTTGAAATATATGCCTGAAGTAAAACATTGTGAAAACAATGAAAGCAGATGAACCCACTAGTACATGAGGACACACTGACACTGCAAGGGCAAACAGCTCACTATTTACGTTCGAACTCATTTTACTAAAATCACTTTAAACTTACTATTCCAAATTGCAGCACAGGTCCAATCAGCAGTGCTTCAAGACATTTGTGGCATATTTTAAATATAATAATTTTAAACAGTGCTTTTGGTTTCGATGTATCCTTTTGCATGCACAATTGCGAACATAGCGCCTGAAGGGTTTAATTGATTGACAGAGTTTAACATCCCAAAGCAACCCAGAAGCTATGAGGGGCAACAAAGTGGAGAGATCCAGATCAGTGTGTAGCACACGAGTGTAATTGCATTTCACGCCCAATGAAATGAGGCTGCCATTGGTGGGAACTTAGCTCGCAACCTCACACATAGTAGATCACGAGATCACTGAGCCACGACAATGGGTGGATTACCTATTTTTAAAGGTGCCGAATTGTTAAAAGTGCAGAGTGCCTTCAAGAAGCCAAACTCATGTGGAAAGCTGAAGCTGGTTCCCACACCACTCACCAGTATTCAGTGTAATTGGCTGCTCCCACCAGCCCAGCGAGAGACGAGACTGCCACGATGTGGCCCTTTTTGCGCTCGAGCATCTTGGGAAGAAACTCCTGGATCATCTGCAAATTTCCGAAGTTTCAAACACGAATCAAATATTTCTGCTTCAGATAAACGTATTTGGTTATAGAAAAGCAATAGCCAATTTCATTGAAGATTTGATCATGACTGAACGTACTGGTTTACTACAATTACTGCCTGCAGTAGAACCAGGTCCATACATATGTTTCATTGGCCTCTAGAAGTGCCGCTTGTTAAGTCAGGAATTGTGATTATGTTCACATCTTGCTCATTTACAAGTTGTTCAGTCAAAACTTCGACACACTATTATTTGTATTGAAAGAAATAAACATTATATTTTTGTAACACCCCCCACTTTCCACATATTATTTTCATACTTTCAGAAGCAGAAAGATATTTGGTATTTGATGCAATATTCAAGTATTTCTAATATTTGCATTCGATTCGATTATAAGATTTCACCATTTCTATGGAAAATCCTTTGCCCAGCTGTTACAATGCCCCATAATGGAAAATATCTTAATGCAGATGAACACAAAGGACAGACAAAACAAAGTGCTATGTTCAACTACATAAACCATATAAAAGTAGTGATCTGCTACATCTGTCCTTCTTTGGGCTGTTTAAACCGCGTTAAACATGTTCCATTATGCAGATACACAACTGGCCCAACACTTTGTCTTTTAATAAGTGTCCATGCAATATAAGCTGAGTGCTGCAGTAGTACAGGGGAGAAGGAGGTGATTCTTCGGTGCTTTGTACGGTGTCTAATTGGTCAACCAATGTAATGTTTGTTACACAATACACACCTGGCATATAGTTTAATTCTAAGAATACTGGAGAAAAATCTGATGCTAGCTCCTGCGTGCACCACAAATATGGCCAATCCTCCTGCAAGAGGGGGAATGATTGATCTGCCTAAACTTCATCCTTGTGGCTTTAGAAACATTGTGGATTCTTACAGTAATGTTTCTAAAGCAAATGTTCACCACAGTGTCTGCATGGTAAGAGCCATTTAGCTTCTAATTTCTACTATTTGATTGTTTTCAGAACATAACAAACCGAAATGATCATTTATAAGATTAAAAACAATCCTTGGCAAACATCATCTAGATTTAGTGGCAGGCATAGTTAAAATCGCCAAAATCACGCAGTGAAATAAGGCACACTACATCTGTGCACTACTACACGCTAGAATTGTGTAACACACTACCCAAATGAAACAAAAAGAAGAATAACAGACCCTGCGGTACACTTTTGTCAACAAGTTATAGCCAAATCAGAAAAATCTATGTACTGCCCATGATTCTCATGGTGGCAGGACGATTGCACCCCACATTGCCCTCTGGTAATCTTAGTGTGAAATTATGTGATGTCCAAGTCATGATGGCCACTGAAAGGTAAAGGAAGTGGTCTAATTGATTCTACCTGGCATTGTTTTACATGCGTTACAAAATATCTGAGTGCAAGAGCACATAGGCGCATCTTTGCTTTATACGACACGAACGTACAACTTACCCAGAAGTGGGACAGAGTGTTGACCTCCATGGTACGTCGAACCTGGCTTGGGTTCATGTTGAGGATGGGCATGGCCTGAGCAATGCCTGCATTGTTCACCAGAATGTCCACATCTCCGATGAGACGTCCAATCTTTTGAGCGATGTTCTTAACTTGGTCCTCGTCTGTGACATCACATGTGAAAGAGAAGCCCTTTCCGCCCGATGCACGGATTGTCTTGGCCAGCTCATTGTTGCGTGCCTGCACATCAAGGAACAAGTTTGCATGTCATTTAAGTTTTTCTGTGCAAGAGCAGTTATGTCATGAGAAACTGAGCTTGAGAATCTGCAATGTCATGCTGTAGTTTAACGCTCTTAGAAAGGGAAAATTGTCACCCTCTTGACTCGCAGCACAAAGCTACAAAGGGAACCGACACGAGAAAGAAAGCTTCGCAGTTGAAGAAAAATTTGACCTGGTCAGAGATTTTTCTCAGATTGAGAAGATTTCTTTCTGAGCAATCCGTACGGATTCCTCAAAGAGGAGTTCTATGCCTGCTTTGTGCGTTAAATGACATAAGGATTCCTGAAGGTGTCCAAGTCTATGTAATCCCTCATTTATACCCGTATTAAACATGTAGTTAAATAAAAAAATATATTTCTGGAGTTTTATATGCCGGAACCACGATATGAGTATGAGGCACACCGCACCCGTAGTAGGGGACTCCAGATTAATTTTGACTACCTGGGGTTCTCTAACACGACCCTAAATATAAGTACATGAGCGTCTTTTTGCATTTCACCCCCTACCGAAATGTGGCCAAAATTAAACAAACTATAGATAATGGGTTAATTGTGGGAGCAGTATTTATTGATTTAACTAAATCATTTGATACTCTGAACCATTCCATTCTTCTGCATAAACTAGAGTCCTGCGGCATGACTGGTCCTCCCTTAAAGCTTCTTCAAAGCTACCTAGCTAATTGGTCTCAAGTTGCGCATGTTAATGGTGACCTTTCATCGGCTGAATTAATCAACTGTGGTGTTCCTCAAGGTTATCTATTGCGTCCCTTATTGTTCCTGTTATTCATAAACAATCTACCCAATGCGCTTACCAGTTCTAGGTGCCTCTTGTATGCCAACGACACAACCATCTTTTCATCTTCTAAGCCATTGACAGTATTGTAAGATCAGCTTAATGCAGACTTTAACAATATCATGTGGTGCTCACTAAACCATCTTCGAATTAATCCTTCAAAAACAACTTTTGTTTTGTTTCATAACCCGCAAACCACAATTCCAGCTCCTCTTCAGGTGTATCATTAAGTAATCATATCATGCCAATATCTGATAGTGTTATTTTTAGGTGCCATTTTAGACAAACATCTAAAATACAACTGTCATGCTAACTCGCTTCTGAGGAAAATATCATTTGGTATTCACATTATCATCAAAACATGCAGGTATTTGCAACCTCATATTCTTCGCTCATTATATCATTCTTACATTCATTGCCATTTATCATACTGCTTATTCTTGTGGAGCAACACTTACAGTATACATCTAAATCATCTTAAACGCCTCAAAATCAAGCACTAAAGTTTATGACCTTCAGCTCCTTCCACTCTGCACCCATTTACCAACAGCTCTGTATTCCACTTCTTACTCAGTTATTTGAGCATAAGCTGTCCAATCGCTATCTTTCGTCCAATTCATTGCAACATATTTATTGACAGCATGCCCATTAATGGTCTTGTTAATACAAATAACACTAGATTTTATAAAAACAATCACCTTCTCTTACCAAAAGTCAAATCTAATAATGGTTAAATTTACAGTCAGTTTTCATGGCATTGCACTTTGGAATTCTACCCTAACAAACTTTAAGTCATCCATTTCTGTTCAGTCCTTTAAAAACAATTTTAAAAATAATTTATAAGAAGCAATGTCTTTTGCCTAAATTCACTTTACCTGTGTCATTTTTTTTTTATCTTGTTTTGGTTTGTTTATATATGTGTTTCGTGTTACTGTTAATTTAGAAATATTATTAACTTCTGTATCTCAATAATTCCTACTTTTACACTGTCTGTTTTTCTATTACTACTGCTGATAGCTTATTTTGTGTTTTTTTATATATACTTCATATATCTCATGTGCTTCATGTATTTCATGTCATTCCTTGTGACAAATTATTATTATTATTATTTTTTTTTTTGTAGCGGTGTAACCCACTGCCTACTGTGTACCCACTAATAAGAGGAGGTCCCCCTGACAGTTTTTACTCTGGACCTCCTATTGTGCTAAAATATTCATGTCTTCCTTAATATTTGTACTTGAAACAATCATAAAGTCTCATACAATGGCTCCTTCTAATTACAAAGCAGAACGCACCGTAAAGGCAAACACAGAGGAAAAGTGGCTGTGCTCACTGCACATTTGGAAGACAAGTCATTCAAGGAAACGAACCATCGCCTCACAGTGCCATATGAAGCTCACCCACATGACTGCTTCTGGTAGGTGAATTACCTGTAGATATTTTTACATTTGAAGTTAGGTAATATCTGCTTTCTGAACTGTGAACACTACATGTGGGAGCAACATGCACTCATGCCTTTTCGAATTCTTTCTGTTCAACGAGCAGTTTTCTGCCACACGCCGGTCTTTGACATGGCGGTGGCCATTGAATTCGCTTTATAAAAACAAAAAAAAAAAAAGCTTTATTGTTCTGTATGAGTGTTCCTACAAAAACAAAGAGGAGGCAGGAAAAAACGTACGTACACCTCATTTGAACAGTCGCAACAAATGTATAATGTACAACTACACTGCAGAAGGATCACACAGTGCACACCACGTACGGTCAGAAACAAGCAATATATGCCATGAGGATAAGGATCATGACAGCAAAATGACGTGAAGAATGAGGCATGGCTCACTGCTGAAGAGGGGTCGGACAGAGCAAATGATCAGAGCAATGAGCTGCCTTTGAGCTAGACATCTACACAATGTCGTTATACTAAATATTTTGCCTCACAAGGAATGCGGGTCATGCATTGTGGCACAATGGCCTTTCACTGCTGCAATGGACTAGAGAATTCGCTCAAGCCGCGAATTCAACATGACACCTGAACACGAACATCGTATATCACACACCTTCAAGACGTTTTACGGCTACAGACAAAAAAAAAAAAAAAAGGAAAGAAAAATAAGAAAATGTGGGCACCTGCTCCAAGAAAAAGGGGATATATATATTATACCCTGCGCTGGCGCGCGCAGGCCAAATGAGAGAAAGACGTCGTGAACATACAAACTTGCCAAGAATAAATAGCGATCTTTATGACGCAAGAGTTGTAGGCGCCCAACTAAATAAACAAAACGAGGAGAAAAAAAAAAAAAAAAAAAAACGCCGCAAAACCGTCTCATCGAACGAGCTGGCTTGTGGATTTCTTCCTTGTCCACTCAAGGCCACGCGCCTGTGACCAGGAAAGAATGAAGAATCGGAAAAGCGCGCCGAAAACGACAAAAGATGCAATCGACAGCGCAAGGGAGAGTGAGAAAAAAAAAAAATAATGATGTGACGAAGTCGGTACCAACCGCGGTCGGCATTGCTGTAGGAAACAGGTGGCGAATGCGGCGCGCGACATCGATGGGGAAGTCTTCGCGCGGGTAGCAGATGTACAAAGAAGCTATCAATGCGGGGAAAGATAGACCCAACCAGCCGAGAACAAGCGTAGAAGTGATATACGCAACTAATTTTGTTCAGAGAAAGGTTCCGAGCCAGCTCGGATTGCTTAGCGCTGTAAGTACCTCCACTTGGCGCACTAGAAAAGCAAAGCACGAAGAAACAATTCAGATCAAAGATAATGCCCACAAGCAAGCCGAACCACCGCTCGTTCGTGTCGCTGTGCGATAAGCTCTTTTACACGAACAACAGGCTTGCAGCAATGAATAATTAACAGCACGATAATCGCGGAGTCCGTCGCAGCGATGCAGTACGTGTTGACAGAGCTCGGGCTCGCATTTCACTTACCGGTGTCACACATGCATCCACTTTCGATCGCGATGGAGCCCGATCTGGATCGAAATTCTCGTTCGCGATTGGCTCCCTCCCTCAGCTTCCGCAATGGAGCCAATCGCGAGCACGATCGCGATCGAAAGTTCACCGTGTGACACCCGTATTAACGCAAGGGAGAGAAGTTGCAAAGCAGAGTTGAAAATCCAGAGTTGAAACTAGAAAAATTTTGCCTGCGTTACGGATGCGTTGTAGTAGCAGTACACTGACCGTCACGCCCGAAGTCCTCGGTTGCGCGCACCGCGCTCACCTGATCGATGTCGAGCAGCACGACTTTGGCGCCGAGGTTGGCGAAGCTGCGGGCGATCTCGCGCCCCAGACCTCGCGCGGCTCCCGTTACGACGACTACACTGCTTGACACGTCCTTCCGTGGCTTGGGCACGAGGGCGCGGTACAGAGTCTCAGCCGACGCCAGCGCGAGTCGGACAAACAACCGTCCGAGCTCGACGCAGAAGAGCAGCCAGTTGAAGAGCAACAGTATCATGCCGCTAGTGCGGTTGCTGCTGTTGTTGCTGCAGTCGCCACTTCCGAAGTCGTGGTTTGGTCGCCCGTTGCGCGTGTTTATCATGAAGAAGCTGGCGCCCCGTATGCCGCGCCGATGCTGATGCTTCGGATCGGCAATGTCGCACACAGTCACCGATGCTCCGGCAGCTCACGCCTCCTTTCGATGTAGGCGCCGATGTTGTTCTCACCGGCGGAAGATAGAGCGAACACGTTCTGCCAGTTCGGAAAACGCGCGCGCCAGGATGAAAACTCCGCGCGGATCGTTGCTGGTCGCACAGACTCGGCAAAGGAAGAGAAAACGGAGAAGGTTGTTATGCGATCGAAGCCTTGAGGACTCCTCACCCCACTCAGCCCCACTCGCCACTCCACTTGCGGTTAGGAGGCGTTGGGCAGGGAAACACACGGGAAAGAGCTGGCGGGGAAGGAGGAGAGTGGGAAAAGTGGGAGAGAGTGGGCGTCCCAGTGGTGTTTTAGCTTTTAGCACAAGTGGGGTAGCTGGTTCTTTATTCTCTTGTGGAATGGGGAGGCTGCACATGCTGTAGCCGCTGTATCCTCAGGGATAAAGGGACAGAAAGATAGAAAGCGGAGGCACGAAGCGTGAACAAAGTTCCATCGGCAACAGCATAGGGTTGACAACAGCTGTAGCGCCTCTCGGCCCTGCTGACAAGCTCCCAGCTTTCTCATACTCTGCGCGCAAGATAAACACTCGGCACGTAGTTCATGAAGCTGGGCCTGTTATCCTGTTATCGTCACGTATAAGACGCGGAGCGGGGCCGTCTCTGTCTCCTTGACTTGCCGTCCAAAACGTGCTGAAACCCGGTCGATATTCCGGGAGTACGATGCAAATCGGCGAACAGTTTTGGCAGGTGATTTTTTTTTCTTCTGTAAGTAGCTTGTTAAATGGACGTGGTACGGTTATTCTAGTACACTCTAGTACGTTGGAAGAAAATGAATTGAAAGCGAAACTTGTTATTTATTACCATTGTTACTGACCAGAAACTGCGCTTCCAGGCGCAGATGCAGAACCGAACCACCTGCTATGCTTAGAACAGATGCTATTTAAAATTAACCACCAACTCATCACAGGCACATTAAACCATAGGGTTTCTCACTATAACGAAACTCTATGCATGAAACCTTAATAGGCGTCTGCAGTCGTCTGCTATTTTGCCCATCGCCTCTCATTCGAAGATAACACTATGAACATGAAAGTCTTATTTCTCGCAAAATATTTGATCTTAAACTTAGCATACTTATATACACAAAAAAATAACGAAAACAAGAAAATTAATTGTATTGTTTTGTGCGTACGTAGCGTTTCTCTACGCAGCATGTGACAGCCAGCGAGAGTGCTATCCAAGTCAATCCGAGTTTGTCACTTTTCAGCACGGTGTGGGAAGTGTTTTCCATGTGCTCAGTCGTGCTGTGAGCGTCTTTATTTAGCCATAAAATGGGCAAAGCTAGTAAAATCAAAGTCGGAAAACAGCATCGTAATGTACCTTTAGACGAACAGCTTAAGGAGGAGGTGACGGTCAGGAAAGCCAGAGTGAAGTCGAGGAACCGAAAAGATGAAGACGAACTGGTAAGCGGGCCGTCGTCGCAAACTCGCGCAGGATTGGTGCCGCAGCGTAGATCGCTGACCATTTCGGCTTCTATTGCAGTTTGTAGACGACAAGCTCACGAAGAAGATTCTAGACCAGGCTCGCAAGCAACAGGAGGACCTGGAAGAAGAGCATGGACTCCAATCCAGGTAATCCGAGGAGCTCGCTGCTTAGGTGGTTAGCTCATAGCTATTGTCTTGACACGACCGCTTGATCCGTGCTCCTGTAACTTGTTGAGTGATGACGTGCTGGTAAACCACGAAATTTAACTCATCTAGCTGCCACTGTTGTCTCATCGGCTGCGGTGGCAGGGGATGATGGTTTCGTTACCATAGTTTTTGGCGAGTGTGTCATACCTTCGGTTGTGGTTGGAAAAGCGTGTAAACATTCTTTTCTTTGCTAGCATATTTAAATGCCGTTAACACTGAAACCAGAATCTCTATTCCCAATATTGACGCTTGCCGCCTGTTTTGCCCTTTAGCCAGCGAACAGTGTGTTGACCAGGCACGATCACCATCTGTCGATCTAAAAAGAAATTTGTTGCAGCGTTCGCCTACATTATGCGCAAGAAGAATGCCAAAAAATATATTTCGCTTCTTGCTCAATGGAGAAAGATGTCACGAGTGCATCAGATGGCATTCGCGTCCCTATAAGTGGGCACATTTACATTAAATTATGTTGTCATGCATGTCTCCTTTGGGCAAAGCATGTACTACTATTGTATGGGCCAAGAGCATGCCTCAAGATTGTAATCACTAGTAAAGATTATAACCACATGGAGAAAACAGACATGTTGCAAGAAAAACATACTGCATGCATGTTTTTGAAGGTGTGAGGTTCAATTGATTAATATATAAGCAAAGAGTACTTTGTTTCCAATGCCAGTATGTAGTTGTGTGTGGGCTTTTTTTTCTTTCATTTTCTTTCGAGCAAATTTCTCAAATGGCTGTACATTTACCCGGTACACTGCATGTCTACTGGTAAATTGTGCTGCTGTACTCAGTGCTTCAAGTTGGGGGGGGGGGGCTCTATTTTTTAAGGAGGGGCTCAGCCTCCCCTCGGCAGGTCAATTGCAGCTAAGCAGCACCCATTCGACAAGCACTGGAGGTGATTTTATTACCAGTAGTGCCTTGTGCAGGGCAATTCTAACTTTCCAGTTGCTTTATTAATGGTTTAATAATTAATCGGTTGGCGTGTCATGAGCAAAAACAGGAAAGCAGGTATTGTTGTACTGCTGCATGCATTTCCCCGAGGCACTGCACATGATGGTGAATACTCTTGTTCGACTAAGGTTCTTGGTGTAGCATACTGTTTCATGTGCCAATTGAGTATGAAGCTACCTACTCATGACTTAGTGAAGGTTCACCTTGGTTTTTTAAGGTTACCAAATAACTTTCATTGGTTTACTTGCACATTACGAGTGCTGTGTTAAACCAAAGACGCATGCATTTTGTGCACCTTTGTAGGGAAGTAGGTGTGAAACAATAAAATATATTGTTGTAGTGCCTTAGGTTGTTAATGACGTAAGGTAACTAATGTTCTTTTTTGTAGCTACACTTACTTGCTTTGAGTTCACATAAGTTTAAATCCTTACCTCCAGTGTTAGTTTTGTAAAGAATGTTTTCAATATGCCATTCTTTTTTCTACATGCTTGATTGAATAGCCTCATTAAATAGATGCCCGAAATACACTCAGAATATATTTATTTGCAGAACACACATAAAAATTTGTTTAATTTTGAGAAAGTTGTCTTCACTTCACTGCTTAAAGTTGGCTTGGCCAGTACCAATAAAGTAAACAAAATGTGAACGTGAATAATATATACATATATGAGCATGTGCGAGTGTGCGCATGCATGCTATACTGATCGCCGCCCTATCTTCCACTGAAGCCGAAGGGAGACTTTAAGCCCTGACTGTTCCTGAAGTATTTTTAAGCGTTAAGTCAGGAAGTCGACATTTTCCAATGCAGCAAAACTTGCTGAATAATTCAAATTCTTGATCTGCCCTGTCGCTGTACATTTCTTTTAATTCATTCAGAAGATGAAAGGAATGTTCGAACTAAATATTTGATGGAAATATTTGGCACTTGAAGGACATTCACTTTATGCAGTAATTGTCATGCTGGCTTAAAAATGACTAGCCTGTGTCATCTTTGCAGCTCAGCGGGAGTCAAGTTCAAGGTGCCTGATGCCAAGTCTCGGCTGCTCGTCAACAAGGGTGCATCAAGTGACGAAGATGACGACTATGAGGAGCCTCCTGAGGATGACACATTTTACGAGACGATTGTGAGTAGTGCTGTTAGCATATTAATTGTTGCGCACAGTTGTCGAGAATGAGGGATTTCTTCTGTCGGATACATAATAACAGGGATATTTAAATAGCAAAATTTTCTGATCAAGTGAATGTCACTATAAGAAAGAAAGCTTCCCAAAATATTGAATACAGTGTGGAATAGTTTTATTAAATTGTAAAAGAGGTGCAGGGATGATTAACAGTTACCAGCTCAACCAGAAAATAGACATAAAGGTGTAAAACTTTCAGGTTATTCGGTGTGTTGAGTAGTTCAGTATACAGGTAAAACAATTCACAAAAAAGGAATTTCAGCCACCCGGAGTTGGAGATATTCTGTATTTGAGTCTATATTTGGTTTGCATATTTCAATATTTGAATAATAAAAGTAATAAGTTTGTTTGTCAATTCTGCACTGTGCTTTGTTATTAGTTTTTTTTTTTTTATTGCAATTGCACCACTTTAAGCTGGAAAGAGAAAGAATGTGAGTTTAAAAATTTGTGTCAGTATCTTTTAAAATTTATGTGGAATGTTCTTTTTTATGCTGCAAATTGCTTGAGGACGTGGAGTGACTGCTTTGAATCATCATATTCCAAAACCTCTCGCAGGAAGTGGATGAGGCGGATGAGAGGGCGCTCGAGTTGTTCATGAACGAGAACAGCAAGTCTCGGCGCACATTGGCCGACATTATCATGGAGAAGCTCAAGGAGCATGAGACAGAGGTTGCCACGCTCTTTTCAGGTGAGTGTCTGTGCATTATGGGGATTATCTGCCCTTATTTTGTCGCATCTAGCAGTTGAAGTTACTGTCAAATGACATTGTGTTGTCATTAGGATAGTTAGCAGTGGCCAAAGTTAACACACCATTGCCTACGGCCGATATGAACACACATTACATTTGATTATGCAAACAACTATTTACAGTTTACAAAACAAATAAAACTTATATACAACACTCTCAAGCTTGTTTGCTCAGCTCTTTGGGTTTCTCGCATACTGTCTCTTTACTTGTCACTCGGTCACATCTGTAGCACTTTCTTGAGTCTCTCTGCCACATGTACACGCACGTACTCGCCAACACACACAGCATTGGGCATGCCTCGAATTCAGAGGGTGTGGTTCATCTTGAATCCCTTTTGTGCCTGCCACTGTCCCCCAACAGCATAAATTAGGACGGGATGCCTCTTCGTTCTAAAGGCGAAAACCCCTGACTTCTTGCAAACACCTATGCTTTAAATAAACGAACAAACAAAAGGAATTTAGAGCGCTCGCTTATAGGGTTGACTGTGTTAAAGAAGATTGGTGTGATAGCGTCAGTCAATGTTTGGATTACTTGGCCAGTTTTCAAAGTTCTTCGGCTTGGAGCTCTGCGGTAACGTTACGCCATCTCGTTGCCAGTTGCCCTCTTTGGGCAAAATCCCTCATGCATGCTGCCATGCGGTGGACTACAAAGAAGAGTCGCGTGTGGCATTGGCATCCACCAGTGCTAATAAACAACTATTCAGTCATACCGTTTGTGTAACTCCCCACATGCTTCATGTTTCGTTATCTGGACGCACTGATTAGCGAAAAGCATGGCAGGCCTGCTGATAAGTCATTTCACCTAATGGACCATCACACCAACTATAAAATGCCACCTTCCTGAGCACCACAACTAGAAAAAAGTAGATACTAGTACATGAATGGATATATGAAGCAAAACCAGATAAAGAGCATTTCTTATCAGCAGCACCTTATTTTTCAGGCAGGTTTTTCATTTCAAGCACTTTTTAAAGCAACTGATAAGCAATGCTGTATGGAAATGGAGTCGCAATTTGTTGCCCAGTAGTGCCACGTCAGTTAAATTACCACCGAAGATTGAGACCCAAAGTCCAAGGCTGCTTCTCAGCCACGAACTCTGCAGATAAATTTGTTGGGCTTTCCACTGCAAAGCAGATTATGAAGACTGGTTACGCCCAGCTCTGCTTGACCTGCAAGATTAAGTTGTATGCACAATTTTGCAGTACATTTGACAGGTTCTTACTGTGCTTTAATTTGGATTGCAACAATGTGATGCCCATTTGAGCTCGGGAAACAAATAATGCCTGCCTCAGCCAAATGTTTAGCTGCTCACCAGAGCAGTTGAAGACTGGAAGAACCATCTTTGCCGGCTGATCGCTGCCTGATTCAAATTCTATGACTCTTGCTCACTGGGCCATCTCATTTGACAGTCACCTCCTTCTATTCATGTGTATAAGCCCTGCGTTTACATTGCTCCTCTTTCCTTTCTCGCTCCACAATTTCTTTCATCATCTGCTGCATTGCACATTAGCAACTAGGGGTGTGTGCCGAAAGGAAACCCAGGCGCGTTTGTTCTAATTGTGTGCACCCAGAAATGGTAGCGTGGCTTTACTAAAAAAAAAAAAAACATATAGGCCGATCGTGGAGATTGTGCAGTCTAAAAATGTGGGTCAATCTCAAAGGTAGTGCATTCTAAACAACAAACCACATAGTACACTAATGTGCCCAAGAGGACCTTGTATTTCTTTGATGTCAACCGCTGTTGACTCGCCTTTTTTTTTGCTGCCTAAAAGCGAACCAATACTATGTCAGTCAGTTATTCAGTCTTCTAGCCAAGGTGTCACACTTGTCCACGGCTTTCCACATGCCGTATTCATAGTGCTTGCTTGTCCCTGCAACCGCTGAGTCATCTGGCTTTTGGCTTCCACAACATTCATATGCTTGTTGTAGACTCTTGGTAGCTACTGTGGTGTCTAAGCAGTTTGTCCCATAAATCATTACAGATGCGGGCAGTGTGCAGATGGCCGACCTGGATCCCAAGGTTGTGGAGATGTATCGTGGGGTGAAGAAAGTGCTGAGTCGGTACCGCTCTGGCAAGCTGCCCAAGGCATTCAAGATCATCCCTGCACTCTCCAACTGGGAACAGGTGAGAGTGGCTCTTTCATACTGCTGCATGCCTGCAACAGATTGGCCTCATAATGTGAACGGCTCAATATCTTTTCACTGCATTTTTTAAAGCAGCAACGATGATCGAACTTGGCACTTTGACAGTGCCATTTGTATGCAAACATATTTTCTGTATTTTCTGTTATGTAAAAAAAAAAAGAAGAAATTCAATTGGAATTCACATATTAAGTGAATATTATGGCCCTTGAGTAAAGCTGAATGCAGGGCTCCAGTTTATTTTTTGTCCAGTTGCATCTGTCTCCTTTATCATCTTTTCTTTTTTTCCATTTTTCATGGTTCAGTAGCATGAATTTGCATGCGCTGGTACACATTGCAGTTTCGTTATTTAACTTATTTAGAGTAACACAGCAGGTTCTCACATACTGGAACCTCAGCAGGCATGTATTCTTGCATTCTGCCCTTGGGAAAGTACAGCTGCTGTGCCTGGGTTTCAAGATGGCGATTTCTTTTTAGCTGCAGAATGTCAGAGCTACTGGTATACTGTCGAATATTTGAAAGTGTTATGGCCATTGTGGTTGTCAGCGCAAGTATTTTGTAGCTGTAATGAGCTATGAATATGGCTTTAACCAATTTGTAATTGTTTCACACTTTACAAGGGTTTTGCCCTGGTATTATGATGTGTAAGAGCAATAGAAGGTTCACATTGATGGCTATATGGCGATAGCAAAAATTTTAATGGTCTATATGGACAAACCATATGGCTGGCGAGATATAGTAGTACATTCAAACGTGTTCACGAGTTTGCATAAAATACTACAGCGACAAGGTGTACTAAACCAGCTAAGCCACTCAATTCAAAGCAGTCACTAATGTCCCACCTAGGCAAACGTACTAAACCAGCTAAGCCACTCAATTCAAAGCAGTCACTAATGTCCCACCTAGGCAAACCCTTGATGGATTTACTGCAAATGCTTTCTTTGAGAGCACAGTCGTGCTGCAGTCTCCCAACTTGCTCTCCAAAATATCTAAAGTTGCGTGGGAAAGCAAAGCTACTACTGTTGCATCTAGGAGTTGTATTCAGAATGCAACACCAATAGTGCGCACTTATTCAGTTCAGATTTTTCGCTTCTCACAATAAGGGCTTATGTGCAAGACGCAGATGCACGGACAATCAATCCACATAGTCTTGAGCCGAGTATTTTAAACTAATAGAGTTTCCAACAGAAATTGCCAGAGCGAACTGCGGCGCTAGTGTCTGTGGCAGCTGCAAGCATGGCTGTTCAGTCAGTGTGGGGAATGATGGAACAGCACGTGGATTCTCTTATACATTGTCCTTCTCGCTTCGGTGTTGTGTGACTTGGAAAATTGATCATTTTGAACAATATATTGCAATATAAGTGCAACAATTTTCACTGATTATGCATTTTGGCAGAAACTTACTGCCTTCGTACATTTAGAAAAAAAGAATGGTTCCTTGGAAATTGAGAAAGATAAAGCATAGTAAATAATGCCACAGGAATGCTTGAAGCCAGAAGCATGATGATTAGACAAATCCATGTACTACCCACCACTACCTGGGTAGTGTTGGGTAGTACATGGGTAGTGCAGCTGAATGATCGCAGCGCCAGAGTTCTCTCTGGAAATTTTTGTACGAAACTCTAGAGGATACGAGGCGGCGGCGGCACTTCTGTACAGCATGACGCGTCCTACAGCTGGAGCGAATGTTTCTTCTGTCGAAGCGCTGTGGTAGCATAGTGGCTATGGTATTGAGCTGCTAAGCTGTTTGTTGTGGGTTTTATCCCGGCCATGGAAGACAAACTTTTATGGGGGAAAAATGCAAAAACAGTCATGTACTTCGATTCAGGTGCACGGTAATGAAGCACAGGTAGTAAAAACTACTCTGGTGTACCCCCACTACAGTGTGCGTCATAGTCATATCACGGTATTGGCACATAAGACCCCGGAATTTATTTAATGGAAATTTTAATTTCTGTTGTTCCAAGAAGCACAGCACATACACCTGCAACGCTGACATGTGTCATACTTCTAAGAAAGAGCAGCTGCTCAAGGACGGCCGCTGCTACAGCTGGCCCTAAACACAACAGCTGCTGTCGTACAATACAATAGTACAATATAAACATAATTTTATATTATTGGTGAGAGCAACAGTTTTTTTTATTTGAACACTATTAGAAAAGGATTCAATATTCGATTATATTCTGGCACTAGTTCATGTTTGATTTGGTCTCAAGAATTACTATCCGCACACCCCGAGCTTGTAATGATCCGGCAGCATTGTGTTGACATTGCTCTGTGTCTGCTGTGGCAGGTGCTGTACCTAACTGACCCTGACTCATGGTCATCAGCTGCGATGTACCAGGCAACTCGCATTTTCGCTTCAAACCTCAAGGAAAAGATGGCTCAGAGGTGAGTGCGTCTGCCCGTGCTTGTACCCCGGCTCCTGGAAAAGCAAGTGTGTGCTGTGGTGATGCTTTCTAAACGAGTTTTTCTGATTGACAGGTTTTACAACCTTGTCCTGCTGCCACGTGTGCGAGACGACATAGCCGAGTACAAGAAGCTCAACTACCACCTGTACCAGGTATTACAGGAGCTGTTGCTGTTACGTTGGGTGGTGGCGCTAGTTAGTGGCCACCTAATGTTCACGAATTCTACTGTCTGCACCTCAAAAGCGTAGACATTGAATGGAGAAAGAGGGCAGGAGAGCTGATTACCAACTGCAGGGTAACTGGAAGAACAAGTAGGCAACCCGGAGTCATCAAATATTCCGGCAGAACCCATCTTACGATGAATGCCGGCGTTAATGCAATCAGCATAGAAGCAATGTAGCAATGCATGGTATTGCCATTGCTTAAGAGAGTCATGTATGACACGTGTGTAGCCGGGCTCCTCTCGTGCATTCGTCTGGACACGCTGCATCATCTAGCGGTGCCGAATATGAATGAATATATATTCAGGAAAGACCCAGCACCAGATAATTTTTATATACAGTTAAACCTCGATATAACGAAATTGACAAATTTTCGAAAAACTTCGTTATAAAGTGGATTTCGTTATATGCAGGTTCGGCACGAAAATTCGAAAAAGAAACGCATATCGTATTTACTCGATTCTAACGCACCCTCGATTGTAATGCGCACCTGTTTTCCATGACCAAAAGAGAGGAAAAAAAATTCTTTACAGTACCGCACACCTTATGCTTTCGCACAGAAATACAACTATCGCTCAAGATTTACTCCCAATACACTAAAGTTGCGATGAACAAAAAATTCCCAGTGAAGGGCGAAGCATCGATTGCGACAGCAAATTAGCAGACAGCTATACGAAGTAAATATAGTAGTTTTATCGGCCGTATAAACTTGTAAATAATCTATGTTTAACTAAATTGGTAGACTAATGCCTAAGCACACATACTACAGCACATGGTCGAAGCTACGGAAGCTAGGCTCGAAGTGCGTAGGAGGCGGCCATATTGAAATGTCGATTGCGATATGGTAGCGCAAATTTAGGGTCGTACTCGATTCTAATGCGCAGGCAATTTTTGGACCCGTTTTATCGGGTGGGGGAAAGGTCACGCCTGCGGCGGCAAGCTCGCACGCACGCACACGTGCGCTCACTCTCGCCTCGCAGTCGCCGTGAATTCGAGCGCACCAAACGCGACGTCGCCGCTTCGCATTCCATCGCGGCGGAGAAAGTGCTTCCGGTTGCTGCTCGCGCAAAAATGACAAAATTTGGGGCGAAATCTCTAGGTTCTCGGCGGGGAAAATTCGTTATTTCGAGGGGGTCTCCCGCTGCCACTTCGTTGCGTAGAGGTCTCAAATACATGTGCTTCTATGGAGTAACGGCGGGGAATAGAACAACTTCGTTATATCCAGGAATTCGTTATATGGAGGTTCGTTATAAGCAGGTTTAACTGTATATACATTTTTCATTGAGTGGCACATACCAAGTGGCACATACTCCGTGACACAAGTTTGCGTCTGTGTTCCATGCTAGTTTTCAAGAGTGCACGTTTGCCCAGTAACAAGTTCCTTTCTGCAGGCTCATTGGGTCTGACTTGCCTGCTTGCATGTGCGTCACCACCTCTTATTAAGAGAGTACAATTAACTTGCTAACCGAGTTCACTTAGCAGTGGTTTTTCACTGTGTCCTCTCTCACTGTTCTTCCAGGCCCTGCGCAAAGCCCTGTTCAAACCGGGTGCCTTCTTCAAGGGGATCATACTTCCTTTGTGCGAGGTTTGTTTACCTAAGTATCACCTGCTGTATACAAGCATTCCTGGTATTTCCTCCATGTAGTTCCTGCAGCTTGCTGTGCTATATGCTGCGGTGCTGGAGTTATAAAAAATATCAAATTAATTTTACTGTTGAAATTCGTTTTTCTGACCTGCCCGATAATTCAGATATTTTTGCGACACCGTCCGTGGAAAAAATTACTCGGCCAACTGTATTTACTTTCCACACACAGACTGAAGAGTCAAATTAATTCCAAGTGATATGCCTTGTAAGCCCACCGGCTACAATTCATAAATTGCATTATGTGGCGTAAAATGTCCACCTCTAAATAATCCAGCTCAAGGACTAGAATTAGGTTATCTGCAATAGGCTAGCTTTAAAAATTCCGTAAAACTTCAACATGATCACCCCGTATAATGAAACCAGTGAACTTTACCTTCGCAGAATAGAAGCTTATATATACCTAATGTCCATCGTCATCACTGTCAGACACCACTTTATCGCTGTCTATGAACCACAACACATCTATACGGTTTATTGTGTACTTGATATTCCGCATTTGTCAAAGGACTCTGTAACAATTTCAAATGGCATGGTAGTCCACGCCTATACTAACCACTTCGCCAGCTCGTCCTGCGATGCACGCAACTCTCTGGAATTATAAAAACACGTGGCGCGACTGGTTGCCGCTAGCTTAGCATGTAAAATAACTTACGTTTTGAGTGAGCTTTCATAATCGGAGACTGAAAGTGGCACATTGTTGTAGTGTCACGCTATGTGGAAATAGGGTGGCTAGAAACTACTTCTGTCGCTATTTTGAGATGGCAATGGTGAGTGGCTGGTTCTGATGGGGGGGCTGTTTGAAACGCCGCAAATGGGCTTATGGTTTCGTATCTGATTACATCACGCTGGCAATTTTCTAACGATGTTTCCTGAGAAAAATAAAAAGCTGCGCGTTAGAATCGGGTAAATACTGTAAACATTTATTGTGCGCTACCGCTTGTGCTTGGAAATCATTTTAGAGCAGGCCAAGAATAGCTGTTGGGATATGGCGATTAAAGCTATCCTTACCTATTTTTGAACCAAACTTGATAAATGTTGGCATGCTTGTTTAGTTTCTTCTCCTGATTCTAAAAATGCAGTTATTTTTTCTGTATGTTCATTATTTCAGTACCTAATTAAGAAAACAATGTCTTTTGTTCTTACTACAATAGACAAATAACCGCCACACGAAAATATAGAAATGACATATGGATCAATAGCAGAAAGCTCAAGACTCACAACATAGGAAGCACTTTTATGATTGGGTCAATATTTTTGCTTTAGAGTACACTGAACTCCATTGTTTTGAACATGGCCATGCATTTGGTTACACAAAAGACCAATTTTAAAAACTTTAAACAAAAACACTTGAAAAGTGCTTCTTGTGTTGTGTGCTCCAAACATCTAGCTTCATGCTGCTAAAAGAATTATATTATTCTATCTGTAACAGCTACTGATGTATCACAGTAAATGTATTGTTGGGTGTGCTAAATTAGTATTTTGTGGAAATGAAGAAAACAAACAAATCTCCCACACTATAGTTTTAAAATGAATATAATTTTGTTTAAATATTGACATACGCGATAAGAAACTTGGTAGATCAAGTGAATAATAGATGCAAAATCCGAAAGTGCAATTTTACAAAGCTCGATTTTTTGGTAATTTTTAGGCCTGTAGACCCATGTCCCCTCTTGGGAGATGACGTGTGTTAATGCACGTCATCTAACTCTACTCTAAGCTCCACCAAGGCAGATGTTGCCACTAAAGGGGTTGCTGTTGGGATCACCATTGAGGTTGGGCAAGTGCGTGCTAACCAGTCAAGTTTATATTACCTGGCGAAGGCCAACGTTATGGTTGAAATAATGAAGGTTTGGGCCCATAGAAATGTGCGGGCGCTGGCTGGGACCTATGCTTGGGATCGAATTAACCAGAGTCGAATTAATGGAAGTCTACTGCACAAAGTCATATGAATACAGTGTAAGTATACAGAAAGAGGTAAATAGGTCCCTAACCGAAAAATTCAATCAATCAGAGTCGAATTAATGAAAATGTACTGTATAATGTCCTGTGACTACAGCATAACAGAAAGATGTCCCAAAAGGCTACACTGTAGAGGAAGCTCTTTTGAATACATGCACATGCAAAAGATGTACAGTAAGGCAATCGGTAGAGAACATCTGGAAAAGCTTGGCACTGTTGTCATTGTTGGGAAGCAAACATGCATGTTTTTTGAGAATCGGGAGTCATGCGTTTGCTCACAGCAGAATACTGCATGTAGGCAGCAGTTCACTCACTTTACTTCTTTTTTTTTTCTCATTGCAGTCGGGGACTTGCACTTTACGCGAGGCGATCATCGTGGGCAGCGTGTTGAGTAAGAACTCGGTGCCGATGCTGCACGCTTGCGCGGCCATGCTGAAGATTGCGGAGATGCCCTACACGGGCGCCAACTCGATCTTCCTGCGGCTGCTGATTGACAAGAAGTACACGCTGCCCTATCGGGTCATTGACGCAGTCGTGCATCACTTCCTCAAGTGAGCCCCATTTGTTGCTGTGTTGTGGCACTGTGGCACGAGTTCCCGACACCTTACTCGCAGACAAGTTTCTGTAGCAATGAATGGAAAGCTATTGCAGAGGTAGACTGTGCGCAGGTGACATCGCTTCTGAAAATAGTCCCACAGTTTCACTTGCATTTGTTTAAGCTAGGGCACAGAAAACATCATACTTACTACAGCACTTGAAAGCCTACTTTCTTATGTATACAGTCGCCGACCGTTTATTCGGACGCTGAAAATTCGGACATGCTCGTTTATTCGGACACCTTCGCGGCACCGCCACTCGTCCCATTGAAGTAATGTATAACCACGACCGATAGTTCGGACGCTCTACAGCGCGCCGTTCGATTTTTCGGACTCCGGCGGCCTGGTCAGATGCGACGTCGAACGCCACGATACGGTCACGACAAGCTGGCCGCGATGTTTACATTTTACTTGGTTGCCAGCACTGAAAGAGCGCGCTTGCTATGGTTGGATTGCTGGTGTCTAAATCCACGCAGCACCTACAAGTGTCAGTTGCCGATCTCGAAGGCTATACTTTTGTTTGGCTGCACCTATTGGTGGTCGTGTTTCGGATTTAGCCAGTCCAGTATCCATTGACTGCATACCGCGGCCAAACAGCATGCCAGGCCAAGCCAAGCCAGTGTGCTTGGAAGTCGGTGCTCGCCCTTTGCGTTGTCAGTTGTTACGTGACCTAGGCCTTGTCAAGAGCTACCTTTCAAGTCTCGCTCTTTTGCTTAGTGCAGGCGTTCTCAAGTACGTTCATCCCAGGGAACCCTGCCCCTGCTAAGCTCCATAAAGTGCCAAGGAACCCCCCCCCCCCCCCCCCCCCCAATTAACCGAATGTCGAATTATCGAGGGTATCAAGAAAACAAACAAATGCTTCACTACGTCAATACGATTTTATTTACTCAATGAATCGTCAAATCTTGTTTCTGTTTAGCACAAGACCAGTGCCGAAGCTGAAATTCTCTTCATCTCATGACTGATTAGCGCTAGCAGCGGCGAAGGCCTCGCGACATCCTTCGCGGCGCGCGTTTTCATCTGGGACGCGCTTTGCAACAACGGGCGCACACCCCGATTATTTTTTCGCGACTCAGCTGCTCGCCAACAAATTGTCCGTCCATCGCGATGTAGCCGGTGCTTTTTATCTTCGACAGCTTTGCACTGAGTCAAAGCGAAACTACTGCTTGCCGCAACCGCGACCGCTATCGACGCGATCATGGACGGCGACCTTGCGGTTCAGAAAGCAGGCGGCTGACGCACACACCAAGTCAAAACGAAACTACCTTTCGCTGCAAGAAGTCCGGACGAAACTGCGGTCGCTATCGACGCTGCCATGGGAGGCGACTATGCAGTTGTGAAGGCACGCAGCCGATGCGCGCATCGAGTGAAAACGAAACTACTATTTGTCGCAACCGCTGCGGACGAAACTGCGGTGGTTATCGACGCGATCAGAGATAGCGACTACGCACTTACGGAGGCACGCGGCTAGCCGCCAACGCAGTGTTACGCGCGGCGATAAACGCAAGAATAAAGGCTTTAAAGGCACAATTAGGCACAAAGCGCTTCGGCATTGCTGTCAGTCACGTGCCGCGTACGATTGCCGCTGAGGACCACGGCGATGCAGACTGCGCCGCTTCGTTTCGGTTGGACGCTACGCCGTTCGTGCTCTTCTGCGGCGCGCATTTGCGGTGCTCCGCGGTTTTTTTTTTTTTTTTAATTTTTCCTACAACGTATAGGTCAGTGCGCACGCTATCGGCACCTACCCTATCTACAAATAGGAGAATGGCGCATGGTGGTAAGCTACGGCCTCCGAGATTCAAGTGCGAAAACTTAGGCGCGCTGCCCGTTCTGAGAGGTTGGGTGGCTACAAGCTGCTTGCGTATTTATTGCGCAGTTCGCGCGTTGCTGTTACGCACTGTGATGTGCTTTTTGACACTCGGGCATGGGTAATGGAGGTTCTTTGGATCAAGCGCACCTTGTGTTTGCCGTTTTAGGCACTTGTCGAGAGCGGGACCAGGGAAAATTTATCAGTGGCTCGCGAAACCCCGAGCAGGGGCCTGCGGAACCCGTAGGTTCCGCGGAACCCACTTTGAGAACCCATGGAAGCCTTAGTGTGTTAGGCCTGATTTGCTTGTTCGATCTCTTCCAGTCGTCGCGTAGTGCGAAATGGCTCCGACGCCTCCCGTGCCATCTGCGCCGACGAGACGCGGCAATTACAAGACTCTGTCTATTGACCCTTTTCGCGGAGCAGTTTGCTCTACAGGAACGAGATGGCGCTTTCGGCCGCGCGCCACACGTTGCCTCAGCGAATGCGCACGAATACGAAACCATTACTGCTTCTACCCTGCTACTGTGCGATCAGCTGTCGAAAATGCAACTGGGTGTGCGCTAATGCACTGTGCCCAATTCATACTGCAAAATGTGTAACGATAAATGGAAGACGTGTGCGGCAGTTCGCTGCAAAAATAGTGATTCACATATTAATGAATGAAATCAACCTGTGTCGCCGCTGCTACATAAGGACTGCCTGTGTTGCCGCCCTTCGCGATGCACGGCTTTCCTCAAGGATAAAAAAAATATAATTCATCCGCCTGCGCTGTATAGCTAACCTCTAAAGAAAGGACTTCAACTCCGGAACGTCGGCACTTGGGAGTGAGTACCACTCGTTACAAAATGAAGTAGTGCCACTTACTGGCATAGTAAGTTTCCCGCACGCTATCTACACACATCCACCCTTACTCGCACGAAAACTTACGCCCAGCATATCGCCAACGTGTGAGTGAATAGGCGCACATTTTAATCAATGTGCCGAAGCATGACTGACGGCGACTACACCGACAAGACACGAATGTTGGAAGCTGAATGTTTCGTGACGGTCCACAGAGCAAGCGAGAGACTAGCGATAATATGTCTTTGCTACGAGCCACCGCAAAGTATACCGAACATTTAAATTCCAAGCTTTGTGCACAGCAAGAACAAATTTATCGCAGCAGAGCACACCCGCGAGTGATTACGCTAAAATAAACAATCACATAGTGGCCGCACCGAGGAACTTTACTGAGTCAGAAATATGACAAGCCGCTGGTTCAAAATGTTTGCCAAATAATGAACGCAGAACACACTGATCCCGATTTAATTCATAAGCGGAAAGTTTGGACAGCTTGGAATACATTAGAGCACTGCACGGGCTCGGGCTTACCCGAAAGCCCGGGCCGGGCCGGGTAGAACAGTTTTTTCACGGGCTTGGGCCGGGCTCGGGCACGGCGTGTGCTTTTTGACCCGGGCCCGGGCCGGGCTCGGGTTTTTTCACGCATGCCCGGGCCGGGCTAGGGCTTTCTGGTGGTGTGCATGTAATGTGCAGCAAGTTATTCTCGGGCGTCTCAACTCTGAAAAACATTATTTTTCGGTCTAGGGCCGGGTTCGGGCCGGTTTCGTGTCAGGCTCGGGCCGGGCTCGGGCCTAGGTAAAGGGGTGGCGGGCCGGGCCGGGCGGGTAACATAGATTATTTCCGGGCCCGGGCTGTGCCCGGGCTGGGCCCGGGTCTCGCCATAAAAGTTTTGATCGGGATCGGGCCCAACGTAAAAACGGGCCCGGGCCGGGCCCGGGCTGAAAAAATCGGCCCGTGCAGTGCTCTAGAATAAATTTATTAGCCCCGCTTTTAGTACAAGCACCGTATACGCTGCTCACGCCGTTTGGACAAGGCGCAATGAGCTCTGAAAGCACGTACATGTCCTCTAAAGCTGTGGCCAAAGCTTCGTGTCATGCACGCAGTCACCGTCTACGATACGCGTCGAACCAGCGGTTTGCTGCACCGCGCCGGCGTCACGCGCTTGCATTGTAAATGCGGAGGCAACGGAGGCGGCTGAGGCAAGCAATGGACGGGTCACCACGTGGTCAAACATGGCAGCGCCCACGGGAGCGCCGCGAAAAGGGTCAATAGCGATAGCCAGACACTGTCGGAAATAAGGCTGACCTGATCGCGTGTAAGCGTGCATCTGTACAGTCGCGCATTGACAATTTATTCCGTCCACTGGGACCATAAAGGTACTTTTTTCTGGCGAATCCTTTTTTTCGGACTCTCGATTATTCGGATTTTTTCGCGGTTCCCGTCGAGTCCGAATAAACGGTTGGCGACTGTAGATAGAACTTAACCATATTTGCATGCCTTGTGCATTAAAGCGAAGCCTTCTTTGCCTATCAACCCATCGTTTTGGCTGGGTCGGTCGGTCGCTGGTCATTTTCTCACCGAGTAGATTCAATCTCACTATTAAAAAAAAAAAGCTCATCCAGCAGCGGGATTCAAACTTCAGCCTGCCTGCACAGCAGCCCCATGCTCTAACCATTAGGCCATTAAGCATCGTGATTTACATACTAAGGCACGTTCCCACAACGGGTGGTCTGCCAAGAAGCAGCTTGTACATTTAAATTAAGAAATGAAATGCATGCAGTATAAGATTTGTCCCATTGTGTAGCACGGGTGCACGAGAGCACGCGTGTGTGCGTCAGTTTTCTTCATGCCAAATACATATCAACGAAATTGGCAAATTTATAGCATTTCATTAACTGCTTCACGAAAGCTTCAAAATGTTTCTGCAAAAATATTACACTGAAATTGGGTGTAGCGCACACACCATGCATTTGTCTTTTAGGTAAAAAAAGAATTATTAGGATAGCTAGGATAGCGCAAAAGCCATTTTCTCTCTGAAATTGCAAGTGTGTCAAAATTCTGGTTTTGAGAAATCAAAGAAAAAACATTTTGAAGCATCTTTATTAGGACAAAACTTGTAAAATCTTATGGAAATGAAGGGTCTTGGAAATGCGAAAAGTACAGAACTGAAATACGATTCTTGGGCCAATTTTTGGCCTTTAGAGACTCTGAGACGATTTTGACGATGGTTTACAAGCGTACTGTTGCTAAGGTAGGTCTTTCTGATCATTGAGAGACAGATTTAAGTGCTCTATGTAAAGCGTGTAATTTATTATAAGGTTTTAAAAATATACATCACTACTGATCGCAGCAGCGCTGCTCCAGCCGCCCCTTCCCACACTGCGTAGCGTGGGCCAGTGATGTCACTCATGCGAGTGATCTGAGTGGCTACTCACACAACATCATCGGCAATAAAAAATTAAAGTTGAAGGGGAACTCCATGGCTTGAGGGGAGGGTAAGGTTTAACCACTCGTACGTGTATCATTATAGTGTGCTGGCGCGAAATTCTTGTGAGAAAGCATTCTTAGAGATACCCTCTGTAGCCACATTTACATGAATGCGACAGAAGTGTATTGTATTAACTTTCAAGCATATCACATCTTGTATGAACAGGGTAATTTGCTAGGAAGGTGTATCGCATCATATGCGCCAAGCAGCTTGCAATGGAAAATGCACATTTGAGAGGCCACTGTAAGCAGAAGGGTGTCGTATCGGCAATTATGGGAACGCGTTCGCTGCACGATGACAACTGGCCAACCAACCAGCAGTGGCCGCTGCTGCTTTACGGGGCACCGAAACAAAGATGGCGACTTACGAAGCAGGCTGCGCACGATTTCTTTCCACTTGTGAGTGCATTATGCGCCTTGAAACATTGTCTTCTTTGTCAGTAATAAATGACATTAACATCGGTGCGTTACTTGATTCACTGCATTAACATAGCCAAGTGCGTTTTGCGGAGATATAAGCTGAGACATCTGCGCTCGGCTACCACGAGACGTGGCAACATATGCGGACGCGCTAGGAAATTTTAATATCCTGATACAGTATGGTACGTTTCATCAAAATAAATATAGCGTAAATTTGTCCGCGCGGGCAGTTAAAGGACAACGAATGTATATTTCACCCTGCAAGTACTTTCGGGGCATTTCACAATGGGGCAGCAAAAGCAGGCTTATCGGAAGTGAGAGCGCTAACTTTCATTTTGTGACTAGGTGGTATGGCTTGCTGGACAGGAAAATGCGCATTCATGTAAACAGTGGATTATGAGCATTATGTGATACGATGAACTAATGCAATAAACTCCTACCATATCCATGTAAACGCCGCTTGTGTCTAGGCATATGACAAAAACCATTTTAGGGACCCTTCAAGTGCAGCTTCCCTTTAGTAGTGCCCCTTTGCTCATTTTCACGTCTCTGCTGTCGATCATCATCCCTGCTGTCAACCATCCTCACGTTCTACGGTGCACGATTGCGTGATAGCGTGGGATGTCTGCCAAAGAAACAGGGCCACCAAGTCCCCGGAACCCCCTCTCATATTTTCTGTCCATCTCCCAATCTCCTTTCATTCTTTCATCCCTCTCTCCACTTCCGATTCCCGCCCCTTATTCACAGCATACATTTATTACCATACTTTGGCCACGGAATAGTTCAGATGCCTGCAAGGCAGTGAGGCATTTACGAGGCCCGTGGCCACACACTTTTTCTTCACTTCTACTATGTTTCTTTTTTTTTTTTAACTCCCTCTTTTTTATCTGCATTAATAAAGAATCAACCAAATTCGTCATCACCAGGTTCGAACGGGAGCAGCGGGAGCTGCCGGTACTGTGGCACCAGTGCCTTCTGAGCTTCTGCCAGCGCTACAAGGGCGACATCTCATCAGAGCAGAGGGAGGCCCTGTTGGCACTGCTGCGTGCCCAGCCGCACCACACCATCACGCCGGAGATACGCTGGGAGCTGCAGCATGCCACCTGCAGGGACGTCGAGGTGCCCGAGCCCATGCCAGAGGAGGGGGACTCTGCTACTGCCGTGGCCAGCAGAGCGGGAGGCGCAGAAGAAGAACCTGCATCCGAGATGGTCACGTGACAAGGGCCAGTGGGTTTAGAATAATGTAGGACAGCCTGCCCATGATGTGGTGTACAATAAAGCTTATTTGACGCAAGTTATGGCTGTATTAGTCTCATATGCAAAAACTGTGTAAATGAGAGCGTTTGCATAGTGTTAGCCATATAAATGGCGATGTATCCCACAGTTGAATCACGTTATGTTGAAGTGGCATCTGACACAAAAGTACATTCGTTATATCCAATATATTTGTTATAAGAATATATTCATTAGATGGGCTTATATCAGTGAGAAATCTTCATATTTACTAGTATATCCGATAATTTGCTGTATGGTAACAAATATCAATATTCAAATATCAGTAACAACACTTTAAAAATTCTGTTTGCAATTTTTTGTAGTTCCACTGTTCTCTAATGCCTTTGGGCCCTGAGAGTATGAAAATAAATATTCATGCACTACTAGTATAGTGATAATGTTCTTGTGTTGCTCTAATCTTTGCAAAAAAGAAAATCGCAAATATCATTGCGATGACAATGTAGCTGCTGAAATAAGGTATATTGGACCTTCCAATAGCTGGTCATCATGGTTCGGTTGAATGCTGCTTCATTAAATGCTTCTATTAGTGCTGCTGCTTGCATCTATACCTTTCGGTATTGTACAAGTCTATGCTAATAATAACATGTCTCTATTACACTAAGGCTCTCTATTGAGAAAGCATAGTTTTGATGGCATGTTTCCACGAAGATAAGCAGTAAACTCGTCTAAACTGCCACGCAGAACACACTTCTAGTGTATCTGCAGCGTGAATTTTCATAGTACCTGTGCTGTAACCAGGGCCCTACCCGGAATTATTTTTGGGAGGCGTATTGTGGGGGTAAGGGTGGCCATTTTGACATTTCGATTCACCTGTTTTCATGTGTGAATCAAGCACATCGCCGACATGTGGTAGTGTAAACATCTAATACATGAATTGTCGTGTACATATAATATGACATACATGCAAATTGTGCTGAGCAGTATATCACTTCAGTGATAATTTCGTGGGGTTTTGGGGACTCCATAACCCTCCCTCTAGTTACAGGCCTAGCTATAGCCATGCCTGACAGAAATTCCTTGTGTGTGCTTTCTCTGCAGATGACAGACCCATAACATGAGATATGCGAAAGAGTAAAATTAATTGCTTGCGTGTGGTCAAATATTCTGAGTTTCATGCACTTCAATCAGAGTAGTGCTGATAAAACCAGGTCCTAAAAGTCTTGTAATTTACACTAATAAATGAGTTTTGGTATATCTTGCATGCCACATGCTGCTTTATTATGTTGTGCGTTCTCACTTTGCATACAGCTCCATTGTGTCAGAGTGGGTACTGCATTACTTTGTCTTTTTTTTTTTTTTTTTTCCAATGTCAGTTTACTTTGTGGCATGACTCATGAGGCAAAGTTAGAATATGAGAATGAAGTCCCAACTCTTGAATGAATTTTCCTGCTGTGTCTACTCAGGTGTGTTTCTCTCTCGAAGAATTAAAATTTCAATTTCATTTAATCATTTTTGTATTTTTAAATGATACAGTTTATTTCTACTGCCTGATTCTTGACCCATCTTGTGTTGTATATGTAGGTACATGCAACGACTATATCCCCTCACAATTCTCTAGGAAGAGCAGTGAAGTGGGGCTTGCGTGTCTTGTGTAGACAAAGCTCCGCAGTTGGTAAATGCAAATGAAGCGCATTCCCAAAATTTTCTTAAGCTTTGTAACACATGACAGAATCTGCTACAAGCTTGGATAGAAACAATTCACATAAGTATTTTTCTATATTTTGTTTATATTATTGCTTACCCTGTGTACTCGTGGCACTTTTGTCGAAACATAGTAGCCCGCCCTGTGTAACTTGTTTTCCATAGGTTGTAACCCAGAATAACCACGTTGACTAGTCAACGGTATTTATTTTAAGTTAATTCTCTCTCTTAGCATGCTTGCTATTGATTTTTGCATATTCTATACAAAGTAGAATATCTATATGAAAGAGATGGCCTAATTGTTTAGTTGTGACAACACAGAATGGAATGGCGTTGTTGTTGTAGTTATTTATTTATAGAAACAAACCTGAATGCAAGTTTGTATAGCACATAAACACAGGATTTTGACCCACTGTCAACTCGGAAGTGTCATAATGCTCACAGAATTCAGCCCGTGAAGTACATTTATTAACCTACAATAGTCGCATGCGACATGTAAATCGGGTGAAATAATGTAAATATATTAGCCACGGGAAATAAACTGCGCTTTAATTTGCATGAAATGGCAGCCACAAGTCTCAGAATGGCCTTTTTTGGCGCAAGCCTGCCTGATTTATGTTTTCAAGGTCAATAAGCGCACTGCAGAGAAGTGGACTCAATAAACAAATATGTGAAGGTCTGTTTTGTGCCGTGTACCTTGCCGTGTAAACAACGTACCGCGATCCACGAGCGGCGCAGTCTCGCCCGCCTATCAGCTGCGCGTTGCCGAGCCTCCGCGCTCGTCGGTTGCGCGATTGCGCCGCCGCCGCACACCAGCTGCCTGCGCGGCGCGTCCGGCAACACTGGCAACGTTGCCGCCTTGGCAAGCGTCGGCAGCGCGTCAGGTCGCTTGCCCAGGCTGGCTTCGCTCGGGTGCCGTTGCCCCACTGAACGTTCACCTGCCGCTCGAGGACAGCCTGTTTGTGATCGCGCGTCCGATCTGCCGCACGCAAGGTCGGGCCGCATGCGCGGGGCCTGAAGCCCGCCGGAGACCATGGCCTACCAAGAGCCGACGACGCGGAACCTCAATGGCGGTGCGTCCAACGGTGTGTCGAGTAGCCTGCTCCCGCAGCCGTCGTCCTACCTGTCGGGCGGCGGCTACGGCGGCGGGGGAACGCTGTCAGTGAACCGCACTCCCGCCGATGGCCAGCCGCCGCCGCTCAGCAACGGGCCGTCGTCCGCGACGCCCGTCGCGGGAGATTCGCGCTTCCCGGCCACCCATCCGCTCAGCGGCTCCAAGCACCTCTGCTCCATCTGCGGCGATCGAGCATCTGGCAAGCACTACGGCGTCTACAGCTGCGAAGGCTGCAAGGGCTTCTTCAAGCGCACCGTGCGCAAGGACCTCACGTACGCTTGCCGAGAGGAACGGCGCTGCGTGGTGGACAAGCGGCAGCGGAACCGCTGCCAATACTGCCGCTACCAGAAATGCCTCGCGTGCGGCATGAAGCGCGAGGCCGTCCAGGAGGAGCGCCAGCGGGCCAAGGACCGCAACGACAACGAGGTTGAGAGCACGAGCGGCGGTGTTTGCGTCAGCGTCGCCGTCGGAGGGCCGGGCTCGCCGGATATGCCGCTGGACCGTATCCTCGAAGCCGAGATGCGCGTCGACCAGCCGGCGCCGTCCGTGCTGGTCGCGGACGCGGCCGCGTCGGGCCGCGATCCCGTCAACAGCATGTGTCAGGCCGCCGACCGGCAGCTTCACGAGCTCGTGCAGTGGGCCCGGCGGATTCCGCACTTCGAAGAGTTACCCATCGAGGATCGCACGGCTCTGCTAAAAGCCGGCTGGAACGAGCTGCTTATCGCCGCCTTCTCTCACCGCTCTGTGACCGCGCGAGACGGCATCGTTCTCGCCACGGGCCTGGTGGTGCAGCGGCACAGCGCGCATAGCGCGGGCGTCGGCGACATCTTCGACCGCGTGTTGGCCGAGCTGGTGGCCAAGATGCGCGATATGAAGATGGACAAGACTGAACTCGGATGCCTGCGCGCCGTAGTGCTCTTCAATCCGGACGCCAAGGGGCTCCGCAACGTCGCCAAAGTCGAGGCGCTCCGCGAGAAGGTGTACGCTGCCCTCGAGGAACACTGCCGGCGCCACCATCCGGAACAGCCGGGCCGCTTTGGTAAGCTGCTGCTGCGGCTGCCCGCTCTGCGCAGCATCGGCCTCAAGTGCCTCGAGCACCTATTTTTCTTCAAGCTCATTGGAGACACTCCCATCGACAGCTTTCTGCTCAACATGCTCGAGGCACCGGCCGATCCCTAGCCCTCGATCTTGAAAGGGATCCTGCAGTCATAAGGTTCGCGACTGCAACATCGCCATCAATATAATAACGTCTGCAGTGCCACGGCTGTTGCAGTTGTCGTGTTTGCAGACTTGAGTCACTGGGAAATGTTTTGTGCGATGCTTTCGACCTCAGTGTGCCAGGATACGTTTGTTACTCCGCACACAGCAGTGTGCTGGTAAATAGCTGCTGTGTGATTTTGAAGGCGAATGGACAACAGTCATTGTGTATCCCTGCTTGAGCTCGTACTGTAGCTTGTTGAAGGTTTCATTTACATACGTACGTGAGGTACAGCTGAGTGCAAGCTTGCATGACAAAGCGTCTCTTGGTGTTTTTTGCGCTAAGTGACGTAGCAGTTACTGTACCATTAGCTTATGACAGGAGCACCTTGGAAACGTTTCCAGTACCTCTGCCACATACTTTTCACCACCCTCACTGAGGAGGAAGGATTGTTGGCCATCTTGCCAAGAACTGTGTTCCAGATTCTTTGCCATTATTGTCTACTGCATGTTGGTGGTCACTCTATATCAATGTTCGAACATATTTAATGGCTGGTTCCTCACGGAGCACTTGTATGTGTCATGATAATGTGAGAGAGTTGGATATTGAATGTTGCTAAGGTTTGCAGTGCCTTCTCCGCAGCCCTATAATTTGCCATGTTGAAAAAAAAAAATATTGCTGCATATCCTG
The DNA here is from genome assembly GCF_013339745.2 of Dermacentor silvarum. NCBI lineage: Eukaryota > Metazoa > Arthropoda > Arachnida > Ixodida > Ixodidae > Dermacentor > Dermacentor silvarum. The sequence goes on from NC_051157.2 coordinate 97,908,385, forward strand.
TTTTAATTAGCTTGACTAACAGAATTGCGCTCGCAGAATAGCTAGCTGTCCTATGGTCTGTCTGCACTGAAGTTTTCTTGAACCAATGTGCCATAGTGATTCTGATATTTTCGAAACCTATGGGCCTTTGCTTCTTGTTGAATGCACAAAAACACAAACTTTATTCCTTATTATAGTCAAACACGAAAGCAACTAGCTGATATTCAGAACACAGTAAAAAATCACGCTAACTCAAATTTTATTTTTGGTGCTAAAAGTTCACTTGTTGCATGTTTGTGCTTGTGCGAAATTGGCAGGCTGGTGCTGCTGCTGAATCCTATGGTGGCACCATCCATAGCCAAGTGCTACTCAAAACATGCAGCATTTTATGGTGATATAACTAGTTTAATCACTTTTAAATGTGCAGCGGCTCAAGGTCAGATAGTTGTATTTCGTTTAAGCTGCTGGTTCCGAAGTTGTAATTGGCTCTTAGCAATTAAGTCTTGACACTTGTCCAGAGCTCTTATGATTGGTATGCCATACATCAAGCATAAGGTTTCCTACAGTGCATGATAGCATTCGTAAGAGGCCTGTGGACTTTTAACTGACTCATTGCTGTAAAAAGAGTTGCTTTATGTGTAGGAAAGCATATTAGTGGTGAAGAAAATATATTTTTCCTGTTTCGTGATTTTAAACTTAGCGTTTTATGCTATCAAATGCAAAATGCGTGTTTCACCATTGAAGTGTTCTGTAAATGTAAATTTATACCCTGTGGTTTAGACAGGACTCATTGGCATTCGTGCAGCATTTGCATATAATGGTGTAGTTTTGAACTGCAGACGAGTCATGTATAATGAATTTTTTGGGGGGTGAAAAAGATGTTTTTAGTGTCAGGTAGGAAAAATACTTGTAATGAGAAGTATAAAATTTCTTGCAGTGAAAAGTGTAAACATGATCACGGGGTTGTTTGTGTACAAACCACTGTTAAATGTTTGCGGAAGTTTTAGCAGTTGCACTTGAGCTGTTGCTAGCGGTCTGATAGTTATGTATGCCTATTTTTAGCGTCCCGACGTGGCACCCTGTTAAGAACAGGTTCTTGCAAATGTTTTTATAATTATTGAAGATGGACTTGCATGAGAGCTGTGCAGTTATAAATGTAAATGTAAATTTATACCCTGTGGTTTAGACAGGACTCATTGGCATTCGTGCAGCATTTGCATATAATGATGTACTTTCGAACTGCAGACGAGTCATGTATAATGAATTTTTTGGGGGGTGAAAAAGATGTTTTTAGTGTCAGGTAGGAAAAATACTTGTAATGAGAAGTATAAAATTTCTTGCAGTGAAAAGTGTAAACATGATCACGGGGTTGTTTGTGTACAAACCACTGTTAAATGTTTGCGGAAGTTTTAGCAGTTGAACTTGAGCTGTTGCTAGCGGTCTGATAGTTATGTATGCCTATTTTTAGCGTCCCGACGTGGCACCCTGTTAAGAACAGGTTCTTGCAAATGTTTTTATAATTATTGAAGATGGACTTGCATGAGAGCTGTTCAGTTATAAATGGCGCAGCACTTGTAATAGGTGGCTGAAGCAAGAAGAATTGTGACCACAACAAGAGTTTTGTATGCATCAGCATCACCATATCTTGTCTGTTCAACGCTAAAGCTGAGTTTGGCAATTCAGTTCTGACCGGCGAGGTGGAAGAAGTTTCGTGAAATGGAAAAATTGTCACCGACACGGTTTTCTTAAAAAGAAAGTTTTGCAGTTGAATAATTCATCCTGGAGTTGGGATTGAGCTCAGGACCAATGCTTCTCTAGGGTGATAAGGAGGCTAGTAGATTGCAGAGTGAGGCCAAATTAATTGACAACTCAAAGCACAGGGGCAGTAATGGCAAATCAGTTCTGTGGTTTGCTTTATGACTTCGTTCTACTGTGACAATTTCCCTTCTACTAATGGCAATTTTCCCTTTCATGAGGCTGTGCTTATGAAATGTCACCAATTTGAGAACACCAGTGGCATGTCTTAAGAAGGTGTGTTGTTGCCTGTGCTTTATTTTTTGGTAGTAAGACATGTAAAAATAGATCTGCAATTTGGCAACACAGTTGTCTTCTGTAAGCAAATTTTCTGCCTCCCCCTATATGACCACCGAGCACTATGTGCTTATGGCATCTTTGTTTGCAATCTTGGTTTTGCTCATTTGGGATGGATCAGTGTGTAGCCTAAAAGAAGTGGGCATCTTACTCCTCTTTACTGCAACCTGCTGTTTCTGAGCCGTTTTGTGGTGGAGACGCACTTCATTGACAACTTTTCACGTGTGAGCAGCAGTGCATCATTCATTATTGTTCATGAAAGGAAAAACAATTCACCGATGATTACAATACTCTCTAATGTGAATTTTAAGTGCAGCTGTTTAGGTGTTTTGAATTCATGATATATTGTGGCAAAGTATTTGATTTTGAACGACAGGGTCCTCTTGGAAGCGGTGCTGAGCCTCTGCTCGGGCAGCTCGTTTAGCAGCAGTGGCAGACAAAGCATTTCCACTGGTTGCGTCACTCATTGTTCAGAAAGAAAGCGTTTACATGGGAAAGCATGACTAGCGCAGAGCGTGTTCTCTAGCGGCGGCGGCGCAGTGAGTCCAAACCACACCCCAGCGCTTTGTTTCCATATATGGTATCGGTGGACTCGCTCGCCGCATGCCTGGTCGCCACTGTGGAGCACATCTCGTGTAGCGCTCCGCTTTCCTCCTCACCCTTTTGCCATACTCTCCTCCTCCGCATTCCTCCTTGCGCTCTCTTTGCTCTCGCCGTCTTTCATCACCTGCTGCGCTCCGCATTCGCTCTTTTCATTCTTTGCCGTGCTCGGTTACGCCGAGAGGCACTGACGCTCAAAGCAGGAACCGGGTGCCCAAGAGCTGCGCTCTAAAATTGATATCCACCTGTAGCACGAACCTACAAAGGAAACCCACACGGGTTTCTCAGAAACCAGTGCGGATGTCAATTTTTCCTTCCATGAACCTTCCTCCACCTTGTGGAATTCTGCAGAACTAATTTGGTATAATTCAACGTTGTAATCATCGTAGAAGAGCATCACAAGATTTCCTTTACTTGCTGTACATGAAAAAAAAAAAAAAAAAAGCTGTTTAGGTGTTAATGTGAGGGTGAACCGTAACACTATTGAGTGTGCTTTATGTTCCCTCTTGTGTGGCAATATTGTGCAGGTGAGGAAAATTGTAATGTTATGTTGTCCCTAAGCACTGGAATTTCAGCACACTAGAGTGCCAGTCACATGAATCTAATGGAAATAAAGGAGACTGGTATGCTTATGAAATGTGTGTGAGGATGGGCGAGGTTTCATCCACCATATTTTCTTTTCTCTCCCATCTGTATAACCTATTTACTGCCAGTGTTCACAGCCACAAAACTATGCCTACCAGGCATTGACTGCAGTGGCCATCAGCCAACACTTTGTTGATATGCAGGCATAACTGCATTTCACACGAGGTCCACACCTGTTAGCAGTGAAGTGATGATGGGTAGGGCCCTTTTCCATCGTGGGTGTCTTGCGACGCTCTGCTGTATCGCTGAGACAAAAAGAATCTGTGTACTTTTTCAGGATGTTTTTAGTCATTTGGTAATTTACTGTGGCTGTGCCTCTCGTTGGTAAGCTCAAAACGGCTTTTCGGATGGAATAAGTGGAGATACTGCTACATGAATGTAGGTTTTTGTTGACTATATATAGACAGTGTTAAGTTAGTATATAGACTGTGCTAAGTCAGACTAATGCTTTGTCTCCATCCTTGCCTTTAAATGTGGCTGAACTAATGTAGAAGGCCCGGTCTCCTCTTTCCTCATACTGCCTATTTTTTGAAAGAGTACTAACAGAAAAATTTTGTCTCGTTTTCATTGCTTTATTGCATAGCTGCCGACACAGTAATTAGGCTGTGGAGCCTCTATTTCCCGAGAGGTCAACAAATGATTAATTACGCTACCATTTGCCAGCGCCAACGGGTGCAAGTGAACGCCGCTGTTCCGGCCCACAGCAGCATCACATGTCATCACCTTGTCAAATTTGATATTTCACTCCCTTTCCCCCCAATCACCATGTATATAAACGTGTTCTTTAACAGTATTAAACAAGTTGGTAGTTTGCACCACGTACATTCTTTAGTAAACTTCTGTCAGTGTAATACTAAGCACAATACAATCATGAATGTCCACCAACTAGCCCCGTTCATTGCTTTACCTTTTAATGTCTAGCAGCTGGTAGCAGCTGCCAATCACCGTACAGCAGATGACATGCCATCCTCCGATAAAGACGGCAAAGTGCCTCCTCTTCTCGTGACTGTGTGGCACGAGTCGCGTGCCCCAGTCCAAGGCAGGAACCAGGGAAATAGTCTGAGGATGGGGCATCCATCGTGGTTGAGCTCTCCTTTAGAGCGCAGTGCAGAGTGCTGAGGCCAGACATTGGCGATTTCTCATCAGAAATATGTTTTTTTAATTTGTGGCCCATCTCACTCATTCGCAGGATAACGCCACAGATGTGACCAGTTCAATATGTGTGCCAAGTGCAGTACTTCGGACGCGAAAAAGGAGACTTTCAACGTTATGAAGACCTGTTGTGGTGGTTTATTGTACCAGATACTAGTGACATGCACACACACACCAAGTCCATGCTCCCAATAGCTGAGTCCACTCAGCACTCGATGGAACAAGAGGGGAGGGAGACCGTCTCCCCCTGTGTTTCCTAGAGAAGTGTATAATTAGACTGGCCAATTTGATAGCTTTCAGCAACACGGTCATTGTATCACTTTCAACCACTTTACCAGGTTGACTGGCAGGCTCTTAAATTTGTGATACCAGGTAACCACTACTTCTGCTTTCGGTGGTGTGATGAGTCTCCTTTTTCATCCAAAGGGTACGCTGCGCTTGGTGCACATCTTGAACGGGTAGTATAAAAGGTGCTGTCATTAATTATATGTGGCACTCTTGAGTAATTGTGGTTTTTACCCTAATTATGAAGTTGACAGCTACCTAAAAAAGCAAGTAAATGTAGGACAAGTTTGTGTGTTGGTACTCCTTTGGTAAGCGTTGGATGCAACTGGAACGCCCTTTCCAGTTCATGGAAAGGGCGTTCCATGAATTGTTCCATGAATTGAGCAGAGAGGGAAACCCTGCCCAACAAATATAAATTATAGCTACGACTGTGCGCTGCTTAGATAAAAGTGGCCTGTCTGTAATGATCTTGAAATGCAAGGGTGCTCAGATGAGGCAATTTTGGTCTGCTTTGGAAATCTCGTGCATGGTAAAAGTTTGTACAAGTTCTCTCTTCTCTGGTGTCCTCCATGATGATTGCATTATAATCTACAGTGTTTATTAGTTCATGTTGTTGGGGTCTGTGCATAGGAAATGCTGTTTGTAGCTTGGGACTTCAGAGTACAGTGACTACCTGGGCCCACATTTTGTAAAAAATTTTTTCTTGAATAATTCTTTTCGTCTTTGCCACCAGCTTGTACTTGATCATGTGGTAGTTATCACTGAAGTCGGCTTCTCAACACAACACATTGAAAAGAATAGGATCGAAGGAAACAACTTCACAAATTAGGCTCATGAATTGCTAATCATTCGATAAAGTGTATGCACACATGTCCATAAAGGTCTGTGGAATGCCGAAACTACGAAAACGCTCATTCACTTTGTCGCCAAAGTGCTTGGGAGGTTTATGTGCAGTCTGTGTTAAGGAAGCGAGGTGTACTGCATAGGCCCTGCACGCGAATGCAGAATGTGCTTCTCACTTCTGGGCTCGGGCTTGGGTGCAAAGCATTTGAGTGCCCTTTGCAGTTACCATAGTCGAAAAACACTTTTGTAGACCTTCGCAGACACGATGGAAAATTTTATTTATTGGTAGCTACGAAAGCTTGTTCTGCAAGTTGGCTTTTCAGGATTGAAGTTTAGAAACAGCCGAAGACGAAGAAAAATAAAAGAACGGCCAAGGTCTTCTTGTGGCATAAGCGTGCAGCCTGGGATTGCTACATCGCTGCGGGAATTGGGACATCAGTGCCATTGCATTTGGCATGGAATTGCACATTGCAGTGGGGCCGCCCCTATTATGACATGCACACATGGGAGCACATTGCTCTTCTTAATTTTAGGCACCAGTAGCGCACCCAGGATCTCTGCCAGGGGGGTGTAGAGGGCGCGAGTGCTAAGCCGATTATGAGGCGCCCTCTATAGGATGTAGCATATAAAGGCTGTGCTGTGAATAAACGGGGGCACTTCTGCTGGGGACTCGGAGCGTGTGTCTTTACTCCGCGGCCCTCGGGCTTCAGCCTGCCTCCTCGGCTCGAACCCTCCCACCACATGGTGTCAGAAGTGGGATGCGTGGTTCCCGCGACTTGCCATGGCTAACAAAGACGCTCCAGTTCCTGCTCTCGCTGCCGCCAGTCTCCGGAGTCCCGCTCCGTTCCCCTTCGACGATGTCGGCGAGTGGCTGCCCTGGTTACGGCAATTTGAGGACTATGCCTTCGCCACCGGCATGCACGCAGCCCCGGACGAGACGAGGGTTAGGACTCTCCTCTACTGTATGGGCCCCCGTGCACGCATTGTCCTCAGTTCTCTCATGTCCGATGAAGAAGCGTACAAGTCCTACGCGGAAGTCACCGGCGGCTCACAAGCTACTTCGTGCACCCCGTAAACGAGTGTACGAGAGCTCTCGGTTCCACAAGCGGACGCAAGAGCCAGGCGAAACCGTCGACAGTTTCTTCACGGCCCTTCGGAACATGGTACGCAAGTGTAACTACCCGTCACCTGCCGTTGAAGAGCGTCTTGTTCGCGACCGTTTCGTCGTGGTTTGGCGGATTCTCGCCTTTCAGACAAGCTGTGCCGCACTCCGAGCCTTTCCCTGGACGACGCACTCGTGCAAGCTCGTCAGCACGAAGACGCCGAACGCGAAAGACAACGCCTGTCCCTCACCGCTGGGCAACCGCTTACGGCAGCTCACGTGGACGCGGCGACTTCGCGTAAACCCGCGCAGCGTGCACGCGGACGACGCAATAGACGGGACTCTGGCAACTTTGCTGACTTTGCGTCACGTGACCGACCCGACGGTTCGCACTCGAGCACAGAGCTGGCGAGGCTTTGAAATGCGGCCTAGGCCTAAGTAGGGCAATGCGGATTTTGCGGTCACGAGTTTCACCGACGGTCTGACTGTCCAGCGGCCAAAGCGGTCTGTAACCACTGCAAGAAGCGAGGCCACTTCGCGGCGGTATGTCGCTCAGGGAAGCGCCTCGGATCCGTCGAGCTCCACTCCGTCGCGGCGGTGGCCCGCAACGGGCGGTACGTTGAGGTGCGTGGTCAACGGGAACCCTCTCGTCTTCAAAGTGGACTCTGGAGCCGACGTCTCGGTGGTTCCGCGCACGTTTCCCGGCTGCCCAGCCGTCCTCGATAAGCCGCGAGGCGAAGAACTTTTCGGACCCGGGAAACAAGCCCTGAAGCTTCTCGGCACCTTCGACGCGGCGCTGTCTTGGAGAGGCAGGCAAGTCAACGAGCGCCTCTACGTCGTTGCGGGACAAGAGCAGCCACTTCTCGGCTATCCCGCTATCGTTGCCCTTGGGGTCGTCAAGTTTGTCGGCGCCGTCGCACCAGCTCTGCCGGACGCACCACCTCGTGAAGTCCCTCCAGCCCTTTTCCACCGGCCTGGGCACGTTTCCGGAAGAGTACACGATACGTATCAAGCCTGACGCGGTACCGTATGCCCTCAGCACAGCCCGGCGTATCCCGATACCGCTACGAGACGTAGTCAAAAAGGAGCTCGACAAGATGGAGCAGGAGGGCGTGATCCGGTGCGTCGACGAACCGACGGACTGGTGCGCGGGACTTGTCGTCGTCCCGAAGCCAGCGGGGGGTTACCGCCTGTGCGTTGATTTGACCAAACTCAACCAAGTCGTTCTGCGTGAACGCCACGTACTCCCGACCGTCGACCAAACCCTCGGACTTCTCGGTGACCGCACGCGTTTCTCGAAGTGGACGCAACTTCAGGCTTCCACCAAGTACGCCTGGCGCTGCGACTCCCAGAAGTACACGACTTTCATCACTCCGTTTGGCAGGTATTGCTACTGCCGCCTCCCATTCGGCATAACATCGGCCCCGGAATACTTCCAGCGGTCAGATGTCTCGCCTGCTGGAAGGGTTGGCTGGTGTGTTAACCTTATGGACGACATCCTTGTGTTTGGCCGCACCACAGAAGAACACGACCAACGCCTCCAGGCAGTCCTTGGTCGCCTCCAACAAGCGGGGGTCACCCTCAACGCTGCCAAGTGCACTTTCGGCGTGTCCAGCGTGCGGTTCCTTGGCGTTGTCGTCGGTGCCAATGGCATCACTCCGGATCCAGAGAAAGTGGCCGCCATTCAGCGCATGCCAGCTCCTCAGGACGTTCATGGTGTCCAACGTTTTCTCGGTATGCTCAACCATGTCGGTCGCTTCCTCCCGGGCCTCTCTCAAACGACTGCGCCAATCAGAAGTCTCCTGAACAAGCTTGCAGCCTGGACATGGGACCAGCGCAGGCTTCAGCATTTGAAAAGCTCAAGAGCATGCTGTCGTCGGACATCTGCCTCGCAAGGTACAACCCTGCACTGTTGACGACAGTCTCCGCAGATGCCAGTTCCTTCGGGTTGGGTGCTGTCCTCCTTCAAGACCAGCCATCAGGGGAGCGCCGACCAGTTGCATACGCCTCTCGAGCGCTGACTGAAACGGAACGGAGGTACAGCCAGATCGAAAAGGAGGCACTGGCTGCCACCTGGCCATCAACCGATTCGACGAGTTTCTTCGGGGTCTTCGTTTCACCCTCGAGACCGACCATAAGCCGTTAGTACAGCTCTAGGAACCGCGGATCTCGATCTCATGCCACCACGAATCCAGCGCTTCCGCATCCGCCTTCTCCAGTACCAGTTTGATGTCAAGTACGTTCCTGGGAAACAGCTGGCCACCGCAGATGCACTCTCAAGGGACCCAGTCGTCCAGCTGCCAGCGACTCCAGCTGTTGACAAGGTGGAGCTGTACGTTCAAGAAGCACTCCGTGCTATCCCTCCTACATTTGCAGTCCTCCTCGACGACTTCCGAGCTCACCAGGCTGCAGATGGGGAGTGCGCGCAGCTCAGTTGTACTGTGAGCAAGGGTGGCCTAGGAAAGAGAATCTGCCTCTCAGCATGGCTCAGTTCTGGCTCATCGGGCCGAGTTCAGTATTGGTGACGGCCTTCTCCTCTGCGGTGGACGCCTGCTGGTGCCCGCTTCTCTGCGGAAGCACGTCCTCTCCCTCATCCATGACGGACACCTCGGAGTGAAACCGTTGCCGCGCCATCGCCAGGGGAGCTGTCTGGTGGCCGACCATGGGAGTCAGATCAAGACAATGGTGGAGAACTGTCCCAACTGTGCTACCACGCGGGTCCAGCGAGCAGAGCCCTGCTGCCTACCGTGACGCCTAGCCGTCCCTGGGAGCGAGTCGGGGTGGACATATTTCATCACGAAGAAGCCGACTACCTTCTCCTCGTAGATTACTACTCGAGGTACCCTGAAGTGCTGTCCCTTCGCTCGACGACGTCTACAGCGGTGATCTCCATCATCAAAAGTGTCATTCGCAAGGCATGGGATCCCAGAGACCCTCGTCAGCGATAATGGGCCTCAATTTTCGTCGGCAGAATTCCGCGTCTTCGCCCAGAGCTACGGATTCTCCCACGTCACCAGCAGTCCCATGTACCCGCAGTCTAATGGGGAAGTCGAGCGTATGGTGCGGACGGTTAAGGAACCTTCAGAAAGTCTCCGGACTGGCCTTTGGCCCTCTTGCATACCGCAACGCACCTGGCGTGACCGGTACAGCCCTGCTCACTGCTCATGGGGCGCAGCCTCAGGACTCGCCTTCCGGTCCCCATGGCCGCGTTGCTTCCAGAACCACCTAACGCTGCCGACTTCCACCGGCTTGACACTACCCACGACGTCGCCAGCGTCAAGATTTTGACCGTCGACATGCTGCACAAGATTTGCGGCCCCTGGTAGGCGAGAGAGAGTGT